>NC_053023.1:468218656-468518656 GCF_003073215.2 Triticum urartu
GTAAGTGTCGTCAACAAAATACGGAGCACGCATCAAATGCAAAGTCCGTCAGTGTCATCAACAAAATATGAAGACATATCGTGAGCTAGATACCATTGTACTATTGTATATGCTTATTTTCTTAGTGGCCGATTGCATGTGTGGTGTGGTGGGCACATCATTTCTTGTTGTGGTGGGTCAACATGAAGACGCATTGTACCGATCAGACCTCAAACAGTCTGATCTCTGTGCTCCGGTGTCATCCCTGGATCAGTAATGCTGACACCACACAGTACTCGAAGGATTTATAGCAGAGTAGCAATCACACACTTATTACATTGAGTGTCTCAAAAGAGAACTTATTACAATAAATATGGCTTAAGGCCATCTAATAACGATAACAGCGGAAGGCTTGGAAGATATGTGAGTCCATCAACTCCAACGGCATCACTAAGTATAGAACCACGACCTAAAAACTCCTTAATCATCGTCTGAAAAGTCTGCAACATTAACGTTGCAGCCCGAAAACGGGTCAGCACATGGAATATGCTGGCAATGTAACACATAGAGAGTAATGGAATGAAACAACTATACTATATGCATATTTGGCTGGTGGAAAGCTCTATGGTTACAGTTTTGCGTAAAGCCAATTTTTCCCTACTTCAAAGGAATAAATTTATTTACTATCATGGTGGTTGTTAAACATTGAGAATGGTTGACAGCATTCTCAATCCCAATTAAGCATCATCATTAAACATAACCCAACAAAATTAATTTAGGGTAACATGTTGAGATTCACATGATAATCCAAGTACTAGATACTCAAGATGTCCATAACCGGGGACACGGCTAACCATGATTAGTTTGTTACACTCTGCAGAGGTTTGCGCACTTTTCCCCATAAGACTCGATCGCCTCCGTTTGGTTTCTCGCACTACATGGTGTTTGAGAAGACGGGTGACCGAGACATAGTCTTTTAGAAGCGCTAGCACCTTACGATCGGGTAGAACGTACCACCTACATCCCCTACATCTGCTAGTCTACCACTGTAAGAGTTCGCATGGCTTAGTCAACTATGCTAGAGCCCATAATAGCTTGTGGCTGCACACGGAAGTTTCTAGTATGAATAGTCTCATGATCCCTTTGAGCCTGGGTGGCAGTCCAAAAGAAAAACAGGCAAGTCCTGGAATACCCAGGTGCCTCAATCCACCCAGATGTGTGTTTAAGTTGCCACCTTAGATAAACCATTAATTAACAAAACTCACATCTGTCATGGATATCACTCACCCAATCCACCTTTACTAGCATAGCATGGCATAATAAGCAAACGTAGAAGTAACTCCCAAAGGTTTGATAATAAACAGGTAATAGGTACTACCACAACTACTTCCCATCCCACAATTTAATTAGATCCTAATCATGCAATGTGTGAGGATTGATCTAAAGCAAGAAAACTGGGTAGTAGAAAAGGTATGATCAAAGTGTTACTTGCCTTGCTGATGATCCGCGAAACCTAGAGATTCGAAGTAACAAGCGGCGCACTCAGGGTATTCTATCGCAGACAAACAAACAAGCATACAATAAGTACTCATCTAATGCACGGGTAAAACTCAAATAAGAGATCTAACCAGAAGGTTCAACTTAAGAACTCCGGTTGGCAAAAAGAATCAAATCGAACGAAGCAACGAAAGTCAAACGGCGAAAGAAAACAACTTTGTTCTAGTAATCTAGATCTAGGGAAAATTTTACAGTAGCAAAATCTTGTTTAAGTTGGTTAAACAGACAGAGGGTTTCGAGACGAAACTCTAGGCGCTTGAATCACCTGATTCCGATAAACGAGCGAAAAGTTATACTAAAATGAAAATCGGATCAGGAATCGCGATCAGAAATCGCGGATTTAATCCGAGAAAAAGAAAATCGACGAATGCTCGCTAGAACGAACGAACGGATGAATGCTCGCTAATTAAATAAAGCGGAAAAACCGATCTATTTAAAAAAACCGAAACTAAAAAAACGGACGGAAATCTATTTCTTTTAAAAAAACCGATGGCACGGAAGTCGAGGCGCGGCGAACCTCGGCGGCGGCGGGGGCGTCCGGCGGCGGCGGCGGCGCGTGGGGCGGGGCGGCTCAGGTGGCTCGGGGCTAGGGTTTGCCCGAGTGGGCTGCCCCGACTTTTAAGACCTGCCGGGCCAGAGTCCCGGACGGACACGGCCCGGTTAGGTCGGTTCACTTTTTTTTTAATTATTTTGCTCGGAAGAAAAATAAAAAGAAATACTAAACGGACTCCAAAAATTCCGAAATAAATTTTCACTCGCTTCTAAAATCAAGCCGCACAAGGTGAACATTTATTTGGGACCTAAATGCAACTTTGAAAAACGCACATTTTTCCTAAATTAAAAAAAACACCGAAAAACTCCGAAATAAAATCTTATTTGATTTTACTATTAAATCCTCAATATTTCTTTATTTTGGGAAAGTCATTTTATTCCCTCTCTCATATTTTTGTAATAGAAATAATTGATGATAAAATAAATAAAATCAAATGATCCTATTCTCAAAATTTGAGAGAACTCAAATATGAAAATAATGAAATCCCCAACTCTCTCCGTGGGTCATTGAGTTGCGTAGAATTTCTAGGATCAACCAAAATGCAAAAATAAAATATGATATGCATTGATGATCTAATGTATAACATTCCAAATTAAAAATTTGGGATGTTACAAACCTACCCCCCTTAAGATGAATCTCACCCTCGAGATTCAGGTTGGCTAGAAAATAGGTGAGGGTGGTCCTTGAGCAAATCTTCCTCTCGCTCCCAGGTGGCTTCATCCTCTGTGTGGTGGCTCCACTGAACTTTGCAAAACTTGATAACCTTGCTGCGGGTAACTCGGCTGGCAAACTCGAGGATCTTAATTGGTTTCTCCTCGTAGGTCAAATCGTTATCCAACTGAATAGTTTCTAAGGGCACTGTGTCTCTCAATGGTATGTCAGCCATCTCCGCGTGACATTTCTTTAACTGGGAAACGTGGAACACATCATGAACTCCTGACAATCCTTCGGGCAATTCCAACTTGTAGGCCACTTCTCCCATACGTTCCAAAACTCGATATGGTCCTACAAATCGTGGTGCTAACTTCCCTTTAATAAGCAAACGTAGAAGTAACTCCCAAAGGTTTGATAATAAACAGGTAATAGGTACTACCACAACTACTTCCCATCCCACAATTTAATTAGATCCTAATCATGCAATGTGTGAGGATTGATCTAATGCAAGAAAACTGGGTAGTAGAAAAGGTATGATCAAAGTGTTACTTGCCTTGCTGATGATCCGCGAAACCTAGAGATTCGAAGTAACAAGCGGCGCACTCCGGGTATTCTATCGCAGACAAACAAATAAGCGTACAATAAGTACTCATCTAATGCACGGGTAAAACTCAAATAAGAGATCTAACCAGAAGGTTCAACTTAAGAACTCCGGTTGGCAAAAAGAATCAAATCGAACGAAGCAACGAAAGTCAAACAGCGAAAGAAAACAACTTCGTTCTAGTAATCTGGATCTAGAGAAAATTTTACAGTAGCAAAATCTTGTTTAAGTTGGTTAAACGGATAGAGGGTTTCGAGACGAAACTCTAGGCGCTTGAATCGCCTGATTCCGATAAACGAGCGAAAAGTTATGCTAAAACGAAAATCGGATCAGGAATCGCGATCAGAAATATCACGGATTTAATCCGAGAAAAAGAAAAACGACGAACGCTCGCTAGAACGAATGAACGGATGAACACTCGCTAATTAAATAAACCGGAAAAACTGATCTATTTAAAAAAACCGAAACTAAAAAACCGACGGAAAAACCAATCTATTTTTTAAAAAAACCTGATGGCACGGAAGTCGAGGCGCGGCGAACCTCGGCGGCGGCGGCGGGCAGCGGTGGCGGCGGCGGCGCGTGGGGCGGGGCGGCTCAGGGATAGGGTTTGCCCGGGTGGGCTGCCCCGGCTTTTAAAGCCTGCCGGGCCAGAGTCCCGGACGGACACGGCCCGGTTAGGTTGGTTCACTTTTTTTTAATTATTTCGCTCGGAAGAAAAATAAAAAGAAATACTAAATGGACTCCAAAAATTCCGAAATAAATTTTCACGGGCTTCTAAAATCAAGCCGCGCAAGGTGAAAATTTATTTGGGACCTAAATGCAATTTTGAAAAATGCACATTTTTCCTAAATTCAAAAAAAACACCAAAAAACTCCGAAATAAAATCTTATTTGATTTTATTATTAAATCCTCAATATTTCTTTATTTTGGGAAAGTCATTTTATTCCCTCTCTCATATTTTTGTAATAGAAATAATTGATGATAAAATAAATAAAATCAAATGATCCTATTCTCAAAATTTGAGAGAACTCAAATATGAAAATAACGAAATCCCCAACTCTCTCCGTGGTTCATTGAGTTGCGTAGAATTTCTAGGATCAACCAAAATGCAAAAATAAAATATGATATGCATTGATGATCTAATGTATAATATTCCAAATTGAAAATTTGGGATGATACACGCATGGGTCGGTTCCATCCTGCGCCACATATAGGTTGGACCGAGACGTGTTATACGAAGACCCATGTGGAGGACTCGGCGTACAACACGAAGCTACCAGAGTCGCGGAGGACTCTATCCCCACTGGTGATAAGCCGACTATATATGATTTGTAACCCTAGGCCCTTAGTATGTTATACAAGCTTGGGGGCTAGTTCGTCGATAGTATACACACACGCACAATGCCTGGTATTCACGTGTACTTTGTACACACCCCTATCACTAATATACAGTACCAGGAATAGGCTCTTTCTTCAACTGCAATTGAATTCTAGCATGTGCATGTGTTTATTTCATATTATCAATCCATAGAGTGAGAGCGGTTTGAAATACAGGCAATGGATACTTTTGCAATTCATATATAAACATTAATTAGTGCCCTGCATGTTGTTAGTGTGAAGCACTTTATACATTTGTCACTTGCATGGATACATTCCAAATTGCTAGCTACGAAATAGAATACATGTCACTACAAGGATTCTGGTCTATTGCAACATAATTTATTGCTACAACTATCTTTTGCTGCAATAGAGCATAATATTACCACAAATTCCCCAGTTGTGGTAATAGGATACAAGTACTGCCACAAATGAGTCTGGTCACGATAAATACTCATTTTGTTGCAATAGAGGCCCTGTATTGCAACAAACTACATCATCGTTGCAATTTTGGTAGTGATATTGCAACAAACAAATTATGTTGCGCGAGACAGTTGTTTTGTTGTAATAGAGACTAGGTATTTCAACAAAATATCTATTCGTGGTAATATTCGAAAAGAAATTCCGACATCTGTGAGACGTTGTGTTAGTTACAAATATCGTTGCAAAAACTTGGCTACCTACTGCAACAAAATATGCATTGGTCGCAATAGCGTACATTAAAAAAAAATGGAAAATATGGACATGGTTTTATATAGGATGTAAAAAATTTAAATATACATTTAATTTCTTGTAATATACACCAAACGATTTTTAAGAACATGTTGAACATTTTTGTAATATTGGCTGAACAATTTTTTGAAATACACCATGAATATTTTGTTGTATATGCTAAACATTTTCTTAATATATGATGAACACGTTTCACATACAAGGCGAACAATTTCTTAATATACGATGATCATTTTGTAATACACGATGAATATTTTTATAATGCATGGCCAACCTTTTCATAATATCAGGTGAATATTTTCTTAATTGACGATGAATATATTTTTAATACACGGTGAACCTTTTATATACTACAAAAAGGAAAACAAAGAAAAGAAATAGGTAAAAAGGAAAATGGAGAAAATAAACCACAAAAAAGAAAAATGAATAGAATGGAATAAGCAGAAAAAAAGAATAAGAAAAAGAGAAAGAACAAAGAAATCAAGAAAAGAATAAAACTAAAACCGGCCACGAATCTTCGAGAAAATTCCTGAAACAAGGATCCCACAACGAAGAAAACAGAGCGAAGCCGAATCATGGAAGCGAGGAGGTTACTCGCTTTCACGGCGGGTGTGGCGGGCCAGCCAGCAAACGCGGCAAGGAGAAAAAAATTATCTGCTTGCATACTGTGAAAAACAGCACGAAATTATTTCTTGGAGAAGCAAGATTCAATCCCAGCCTGCACACATCTGTAGACGGCAGAATAACAACTACGCCAACTCTTTTTGTTGTTCATTTTTTAGAAAACACGGTAATTGACAGTTCTTTTGGTATTATCATGTAGGATATGTACCCAGTTTATTATGTGTGTTATTTTCTGATAAAAATTTAAAAATAATACACAATAAAAAAATTTTGAACTTGAGGAAACTTCAAATATTTGAAAATGTTCGTAAAAATTGGAAAACGTTCATCGGTTTTGTAAAAAGTTCATTGATTTTGAAAAAGATGGATTTAGCAAAAAGTTCATATATTTGAAAAAAAATCATCAGTTGGACAAAAAAATCATGGATTTGAAAATTCATTGATTTCAAAAAATTAAAAGTTCATGAATTTCAAAAAATATTCACGAATTATATGAAAAAACTTTGCAATAATCTCTAAAAGTTCATTGAATTAGATAAAAGTTCACGTAATTTTGAGGAAAAGTTTCACGGATTTGAAAAAACTCATTGATTTCGAAAAAAGTTCATCAATTTTAAAAAACATTCTGAAAGTTGGAAAAAGTTCATTGATTTAGAAAAAAAGTTCATTAAATCTGATAAAAGTTCATCGATTTTTTTTACAAAAAACTTATCAATTTTGGAAAAAATCAGCAATTTTGAAGAAAGTTCATTGATTTTGGGAAAAAGTTCATCGAATTTCGAAAAAAGTCATCAACTTCAAAAAATATTCGCAAACTTGGAAAAAGTTCACCAATTTTGAAAAAAGTTCATAAAAAAGTTATCTATTTCTGGAAAAAAAGTTATCAATTTTAAGAAAATAAGAAATTTCAAAGAAAGTTGATTGATTTTCGAAATATGTTCATCGAATTTCAAAAAATTTATCAATTATAAAAAAAAACGTTCTCATACATGGAAAAAAATTCATTGATTTGTCAAAAAAGTTCACCAAATTTGAATGAATTCATCGATTTTTAAAAACAAATTCATCAATTTTTATAAAAGTTCATTAAATATGAAAAATAATTTCTGAATTAAAAAATGTTCATGCCTTTAGCAAAAGAAAAGGAAAAGGAAAACCGACGAACCCCATTCCAAGAAAAAAAAGAAAAAAAAGAAGAAGAAGAGAGGATTTGAAAAGCTGTAATTAAACAAATATGATGAGATGGTGGCGTGGTTGTTACCTCGAGCATTAAACGAGAGATCAATGGTTTGATTCCCTCTTGTCGTCTTGTTTTTTTGCCTTTTATTAAAAATCACTTTGTAAAGGTTCACTGTACTGTAGATCCCGGTTCACTGTAACGCCCGATATTTACTCTGTTCTAATTTTGAATATATATATATATATGTGTGTGTGTGTGTGTGTGTATAGGGTCGCGCTATTCGTCACCCTGGGTGAGGAATAGTTATTCTTCACCCCCCCTCTATTTTACCATCAATGCACCGTAATTTTACGTTCTGTAACTTTTGTCGTATTTCCAATGCAAAAAGGGACCGTAAGAAAAATATATAATCGCCGTAAAAAATATTTTACGTTATGTAAAATTACAAACGTAAAAACATAGTCTAAAATACACATAAACTGTAAATTTTCTTGTCTTATGACCTATATTTTTATTTTCTTATGTCAAATTTTACGTAGTGAATCAATACGAATGTAACTATTTAAATTCGAAACGTAATTTAATTATGAAATGATCGTAAGATTACCTCGGGTGAAGAATAACTTATTCTGCACCCTGGGTGATGAATAGTAATACTATATATATATATACTCCCTCCGTCACGGTTTAGAAGGCGCGCTTGGAAATTCTCTTGAACCTAGGTGGTTATCTATTGGTTGTGGGATGGTCTAAAAAATAGCATTCACACTACACATGCATATAGAAATAGTATATTGGAGTACTAATTAGCTACTAGAAACAAATGCAATGCGCCTGCCGGGGTGCTGATCCACGGGCACCTATGGGACCGGCGGGCCGGGTCCCTTTCGGTTCGGCGGGGGCGGAGATCGTGCAAAGAGCAAATCGAGGCGAAGCACGCGAGCGATTTACCCAGGTTCGGGCCGCACGGATGCGTAAAACCCTACTCCTGCTTTCTATTGATTTCTAGCTCGGGAGCGCGGAGTGCTACAGTACACACCAGCGGCTAGCAAGACCGAGCGTGAGTGTTTGAACTGGCTAACCCCCCTCTACGTTGCACACGGGCCTCCTTTTATATGCTCAAGGGGCTACCGACAGGTGGCAACGGAGGTAAAGGGCAAAAATGGAAAGGTGTTGTGGTAGGCACAGCTACCTGCTACAGCGTATCATACCTAACCCTGACGGCAGGGGACAAGGGTCTTAAATGCCCGTCTGTGTCGCCTAAACAGTGCGAAAAGGGACCGCCAGGGACGCCACCGTTCGCTACGATGGCGATCTTGTCACGCCGCTTGCCACCGTACGTCCCTAGCTGCACAGCCTTCCGCCACGTACGCCTGGAAGGGCCCCAGAGCGACACGTTGGTGGATGTGCTGGAGCGTGGGCGCGGAGAGGTGGCTCGCCGCGGCAAGCGCCTTGCCGCGGTCGTTGTCTTGTCGCGCCCGGGAGCTTGTCGCTCACCGGGTCTTGCCGGAACGCGTGGTGTGCCGCGGCAAGTTCCTTGAAATGCCTTGAGTGGCCTTCCCGGCAAGCTCCTCTTGCCGGGGTCTTGTCTTCTTGACTTGGACACTTTGTTCTTGAATGGCTCCAAAGGAACCACGGAGGATCTTGGCGGTCACCCGGCAAGCCATGCCGCGGGATGCTGCGACTGCCCGTGCACAAGTTCGGGATACTAAGGTACCCCTACTCTAGTACACCGACAGGAGCCCCCGGGCCTGGGCCATACACGGTGCCGGGCGCTGTTGGGCCAGGCCCAAAACAGGGCACGGGCACGCGCGGCCTAGGTTACGCCGTATCTCACTCCGTATCCACCGCGCCCTCCCCGAACGGCACGCGTTGAATGCGGCGTCGTGGGAGAGGTCGTGGGGGTTTCTTTATTTGGAAATGCAGAACGTCCGCCCCCTCCCCCCTTTATAAGTAGGGGAAACAGGGGCAGTTGGCCCACTCGCCCGTTGCCGTTCCCAATCTCAGGAATCTCCGCTGCTCTCTTACCTCCCCAAAGCTGAGAGAGAGAGCAGCGCTCCGCCCCCCATCGCCACTAGCACCACCAACGTCGTCGACCTCCTCCACTACTTCTGCCATGGCTCCAAAAGCCGACAAGGGGAAGACCGTGAAGACGACCGAGGCGCAGCGGCTCGCGGCGCTGCGGAAGGAGCGGTCCGTTTTCCCCCCCAAGCTCGGCGCGAAGGAGCTGAAGAACTACTATCTGTTCTGGTCGGCGGAGACGCGCGCGCATCCGCGCACAAAGGTTCTCCCCGCCGCCGCTTGGAAGAAGGCTCCGAATGGGTACCCCTTCTTCGCATTGTTCTTCTATTGCGGGCTCTACCCGCCCTTCTCTGATTTCTTCTGCGACATCATGAACACCTATGGATTCCATCTCCTTGACTTCACCCCCAACGCCGTCCTGACAATGGCAGTTTTCGCACACCTCTGCGAAAACTTTGTCGGAGTCCTTCCCAACGTAGCCCTCTTCCGCCACTTTTTCATACCCCGAGTAGAGAGAGGAGAGCCTCTATCCGGCGGGATTGCCTGGATCTCAAGGCCCGGCAAGAAAGAGACTTATCTGGAGGGAGAATTCCGCGGCAAGTGGGAGGAGTGGAGAGCTGATTGGTGCTGGATTGACGAGGAGAGCCCGCAACCATTTACTGTCCGACGCCGAACCCCAGTAGCATGCGGCAGCGATTGGAGTGACATGGCTCCGGAGGACGCCAGGCTGAAGATTGCCGTCACCAGGATCCTGCGCCTGAGGCTTGCCAGGCTTACTGTTGGCGTTGTTGGCGCAGACTTCCTTCGCCGCCGCATCGCCCCCCTGCAGGAATGGGGGAGGCCCACTTGGGAGTTCAAGAACGCGGCAGACATCATGAGGCTGCGGCCAGGCCTCAATTACAACTTCACGGTCCTGGAGCTCAACGCGATGCTGCAGGAGCTGTTCAAATATGACCCCCAGCATCCCGAGGTGTTCAGGTTGCCGGGGGGCGTCGTGCCTTTGTGCAACAATTCCGCGCTCGACCGCATCCGTGCAATGATGCCGGAGTGCGACTCGCACGGGATTGTGCCAACTTGGCAGGAGCCTGCAGACGAGGTCGTGCAGCAATTCTTCGACGACTTGGTGGAAGTGCCAATCCGCCTTGACGAGAAGTACGGCCTCACCCGCGACACCACGGATGCGGAGATGGCGCTCATCGCCACTAGGCTGGAGGAGGCAGCGGCAGCCGCAGCCGCGGGCGAGTTCGGGTTCACTATGGAGGAGGCCGATGCAGCAGAAGCGGCAAGCCGTGCCGAGCGAGGGGAGCCCGCCGGCAAGAAGGGTCTTGCCGGGCAAGACGCCGAGCCGAGCGAGCCCGCCAAGGACACGAGCGGCTCGTTGCAAATCGACTCTTCTTCCACCTCGTCTTCAGACAGCCCATCAGAAGCAGAGCCTCCATCCCCACCAAGAAGGCGTCTCCGCAAGGTTGGTGATGTGGCGGAGCGGCAAGCGGGCCAACAGTCTCCACGCCACGTGACACGCTCGACCACGGCAAACACCGTTGCCGCGGGAGTGCCTCATGCTACGACGGCAACTGGAGCGGAGTCTAGCCGGACCACCGCTTCAGTCCCTGCCGCTACTCACGCCGCGCCGACAGCCGGAGCGGGGTCGTCTCAGGCCGACGCCACTGCTCCCGCCAAGCGGCCAAGGGAATCTTCTCCTCCGCCTCCTCGCGCCGGGCGCGCGCCAGGCTTCGACTTCTCCGCGTTAAGCTCCGACGAGGAAGAAGAAGAAGAGTAAGCTTCTCTTGTTGTACTTGCATTTCTTCAACTCTTGCTGTTGGTCTTGTTTCTCACTTGCTTTTCCCTGAATCTGTTCCTCTTTAGGACTCTGGCCCAGAGAGCGGCAAAGAGAGCTAAGGCCCCGGTGATCATCATCGAGGACGAGCCCACTGCGACAACAGGTGGCGCGCCCGAGACAACCTTGCCGGAGCCGGCGACTTTCCTCCATGGCAGCCCCCAGCGTAAGTGTGTGAATTATTTTCCGTGGCGAGGCGCGCATGGGTACTTGTCTTTGCTGATATCTGCTTGTTGACTTGTGTAGGAGCCGAGCAGCCCCACCAGGAGCCAAGGGAGAATCCCCCGACAAGGGAGAATTCTCCGGCAAGGGAAGGCTTCCCGGTGAGGGAGAAGTCTCCGGCAAGGGAGGGTTCTCCGGCGAGGGACAGCGCCAGCGGCCCCCCGACGACGGAGACCACAACCGCAGAGCCTGGTGCAGGTACTCCCCTTGCTTCAAAACTTCTCTTGGATCTTTCTTTCTTGATCTTTATGGGTTTCTGCTGGATTCTGTTTGACTCTTCTCCCCTTTTCCGGCCGTCAGATCCATCCGCTGCGGAGCAGATGGAGACAGAGGTCGCCGCCGATGAAGCAGCCGGTGCTGGAGATGCCACCGGCGCAGAGGCCGCCAAGGCTGACGCCGCAGCAACTGGCGAGGAATCTGGCGATCGTACTAATGGCCCAGAGGCCGCAGGAGCGCCAGGCGCTACGCCGACCGCCGACCCATCCGCCGAAGCCGCAGCGCCAAGTTCCAAGGAGCCCCAGCCGGGAGTTTATTTGAAGGCCGGCGACGACGTCTTCATCAATCTTCCCTGGGCATCAAGCTCCAGAGCGCCGGTCGAGGGGGAGGTCTTCGACGGAGAAGTGCTCGCCTCCGCGGGGCTGAAGCTGGTCGACGCGCCAAGCAGCAGCAGCAACGAGCCCGAAGAAGAGCGGCTGCTGCGCAGGTTGATGTCGCTCTACCACGCGCGACAAGCCAAGCTGGAGTCCCGCGAGGCGCTTGTCGCGAAGGCGGGAGCAGACATTGAAAAGCGCGCGGACGAGCTCGGGGGTTTCCACCGGGAAGCCCTCCGATCCCTGGCGGAGGAGCGGGAGCAGCTCGCTGAAGCGCGGAAGGCCTTTCTTCTCGAGAAGGCTGAAGCCGAAGAGCGCCAGCGACTTGCCGCTGTGAAGCTAGCCGCGGAAGAGGGCGAGCTGGCGCAGCGGAAGGTCAATCTCGACGCCCACGAGGAGGAGCTTGCCTCGCGCGAGGAGAAGCTTGGCGGAACCCTCAAGCAAGCGGAGGACGCTGCCGCCGCCGCCGAGGCCGCCAAGGAGGAGTTGAAGACGAAGGTGGCGCGGCTGGAGGACGATCTCTCCGAGAAGGGCAAGGAGCTCAGCGTCGCCAAGGCCTCCAACGTGGATCTTGAGTTGAAGCTAACCACTTTGACCAAGACTCTGGACAGCACCAAGAAGCGGGAGGCGGCCTTGAAGGAGGAAATCAAGGCCGACAAGGCGCTGCTGGAGAGCGCTGCCACCACCCAGAACACCTTCAGGGAGACTGTGACGCACTGGACGGAGAGTCTGGTGAACGCCGCCACAGATATCGACAAGGAGCTGGCGCAGCTGGGGATGGAAGATCTTGGGTATCCCTCCGACGACAACCTCCAGCCCAGCGCCAAGCTCGTCCTATTCTTCAAGGGCGTGGCGACGGCCCTTCAGCGACTCCGAGAGAGGATCCCCAAGCAACTAGCTGACGAGTCACGCGAGATCTGTGCAGGAGCCCTCGAGAAAGTGTTGATGAAGGTGGCCTTCCGCAATCCGGGCCTCCGCCTCACCAACATCCTCAGGTCCTTGCCGCCAGAAGCTGATCTGGAGGAGCTCAAGGCCCTTGTCGCACCTATTATGGACAAGGTGAGCGGGATCAAGCGGGTCGAAGGCAATCGCGTAGATTAGGCCGCTCATTTCCTCTTTTCTTGTCGCTGCCCATCATGTCATGAAAACAATCTGTTAGAGCTGCGACAAGCTATCTTTGTAATGTAACTTGATTGTGGGCAATGATTGCAACGTTACTCCCTTTACTTGATTCCTCCCTTTGTATGTTTTTGCCCTACGCTTTTAGGGAACTTGCTGGTGCAGGCACCTGAGCCGCGAGCGCTGAGTGCGGAACGTCAGCAGCCTACTGGCGGTGCCGCTACCGGCAAGAAACCTTGTCGCAACTAGTTGCAGCTCACTTAAGTTGCTGAGCGAACTCGAAACAAAGTAAGGGCGCTAGCGGCTCACTTAAGTTGCTGAGCGGACTCGAAGCAAAGTAAGGGCGCTAGCAGCTCACTTAAGTTGTTGAGCGGACTCGAAACAAAGTAGGGGCGCAACTAGCTGTGAGTTGGTTCCTCCACGCACAGGTTTCCCATACAAAGTGTGGTCGTTCAAGGGAGATAACTTAAAATTTAAAAAATTTGATTGCTCAAACTTTGGCAACTTAGCTTTTCTGTTGTTTGCTTCCCGGCAAGGCGAAACTTTCTTGAACGACGCCTGGCCCATACCATCCATCATCTTCTCCTTCCCCCCCCCAGCAAACTTGTGGGCGAGGGGAACCTTGCTTTCAAAAGGAAGAAGAGACAATACAGATATGGAGCTTTACGGCTCGTTATTGCTTACCGTGGAGTAGGGGCTGCACAAAGTGTCAGATCATATATGCCAGAAAATAGAAAGCATAAAATTGACAAAATGTGGGGAGCACATGAGCTTTACTTATGCACGGGATCTGCGCCCGGCTTTGTACAAAGGATTACATGCAACAGCGGCAAGACTTGTACAAAAGGTGGTTGCCGAAACAGGTTCCGACAACCGCGCCTTACGGGTAAAACTTACGAAGATGCTCAATGTTCCAGGAGTTGCTCACTGGAATGCCATCTTCGATCTCAAGGCGGACAGCGCCAGGCCTAGTGACTCGTTTCACCCGGTAAGGGCCTTCCCACTTCGGCGTCAACTTGTTGGAATTCTTGGCGGACTGAACGTGCCGAAGAACAAGGTCGCCTTCCTCGAGACTTCTGGCGTTAACTTTGCGGCTATGGTAGCGGCGCAAAGCTTGCTGGTAGCGAGCAGCTCGCACAGCAGCCTGAAGACGGTCTTCCTCAAGGAGCAGCGCGTCATCTTGTCGCAGCCGCTCTTGCTCGAGCTCATCATAAGCGAGCACTCGAGGTGACCCATATACGAGTTCCGTGGGGATAACTGCCTCTGCTCCATAGACTAGAGCAAAAGGTGTCTGTCCAGTGGCTCGATTTGGCGTCGTTCTGATCGACCAAAGAACCACCGGCAGCTCCTCGATCCAGTTTCTTCCGCACTTGTGCAGCTTGTCGAAAGTTCTGGTCTTGATCCCGCGCAGCACTTCGGCATTTGCCCTCTCCACTTGACCGTTGCTTCTCGGGTGAGCAACAGAAGCGAAGCAGACCTTGGCGCCAAGATCTTGGACGTACTGCGTGAAGGTGCGGCTCGTAAATTGCGTGCCGTTGTCGGTGATTATCCTGTTAGGGATCCCGAAGCGGCAAACAATCGACCTGAAGAACTTGACTGCTGACTGTGCTGTCACCTTCCTCACTGGTTCGACTTCCGGCCACTTTGTGAACTTGTTGATTGCAACGTACAAGTACTCAAAGCCCCCGACAGCTCGGGGAAAGGGGCCGAGGATGTCGAGCCCCCAAACCGAAAATGGCCAGGATAAAGGGATCGTCTGGAGAGCTTGAGCTAGTTGGTGTATCTGCTTGGAATGAAACTGACACGCTTCACACTTGGTTACTTGTGCAGTTGCATCCTGGAGGGCTGTTGGCCAGAAGAAACCTTGCCGGAAAGCTTTACCGACAAGTGCTCTTGCGCCAATGTGGTGACCACATATGCCTCCATGTATTTCTGCCAACAGCTTTTGTCCATCTTCCCGGGGAATACACTTCAATTTCACACCGTTGAGTCTTCTTCTGTACAGTGTCTTGTCGACAAACTGGTACATACTTGACTGCCGGGCTACTCTCTCCGCTTCTTCTTGCTCTTCGGGAAGTCCTCCTGTCTGAAGGAAATGGACAATCTGCTGTGCCCATGCTGGAGCTTGTGGCTCGACAACAAGGACTAAAGGCAAATCTGCTGCTGCGGGAACATCCGCTTCCACGGCAAGAACCTGCGGCTCTGCCGGAGCTTGACGTTCCCCGACAAGCTTGCCGGAGCAAAACTTGTCGGGAGCTTCTGCTTCAACGGAACAAACCCTCGGGCTTGCCGGAGCATCTTGCTCCTCAGCACTCTTGGTGTTGATCTTGGAGACTGCTGCGGGAATATCCGCTTCTACGGCAAGAACCTGCGGCTCTGCCGGAGCATGACGTTCCCCGGCAAGCTTGCCGGAGCAAAACTTGTCGGGAGCTCCTGCTTCAACGGAACAAACCCTAGGGTCTGCCGGAGCAGGCTGCTCCTCAGCACTCTTGGCATTGATCTTGGGGACCTTCTTGGCGGTGGCTTCGGGAAGCTCTGCCGGCAAATAGTCACCAGAAACCAACTTCCTCTTCTTGCTCTGTCCAGTTGATGGCGTTACGGACGGCTGAGTCAGCTTGAGCACAAAGATCCCTGGTTCCACAGGTAACTTAAGTGCGGCACACTTTGACAGGCCATCTGCAATGGCATTTTGAGCTCTTGGAACATGCTCCATTTGTAGGCCGTCAAAGTGTTCTTCTAGCTTTCTCACTTCGTCGACGTAAGCTTCCATCAACGGACTCTGATAACTCTTGTTTACTTGGCGGACGACAAGCTGTGAGTCACCCCTGACAATGAGCTTCTTGATTCCAAGGTCTGCCACGATCCGGAGACCGGCAAGCAAGCCCTCATATTCTGCAGTATTGTTCGTTGCTTGCTCCTTGGGGAAGTGCATCTGGACTACGTACTTGAGGTGCTCACCGGTGGGTGCGACAAGCAGCACGCCAGCGCCTGCGCCTTGCAGTGAAAAGGCACCATCAAAGTACATCAGCCACTCTTTTCTTGCTTCCTTGTCGGGGATGCTCGTTTCTGGAATTTCTTCATCTGGTGTTGGTGTCCATTCTGCTATGAATTCTGCCAATGCTCTGCTCTAGATAGTTGAAGTGCTTTCAAACTTGAGGCCAAAGCTTGACAGTTCCAGTGCCCACTCAACAATCCTGCCTGTCGCTTCTGGATTCTGCAGTATCCTCTTCAGCGGAAAGCGAGTGACAACTGTGATCTCATGTGCTTGGAAG
Organism: Triticum urartu; assembly: GCF_003073215.2. Classification (NCBI taxonomy): domain Eukaryota; kingdom Viridiplantae; phylum Streptophyta; class Magnoliopsida; order Poales; family Poaceae; genus Triticum; species Triticum urartu. Next base: position 468,234,976 of record NC_053023.1, read on the forward strand.
TAATGGCGCAGCTTTCTCGAGGCCATGAGAAGGCCAAAAAGCAATTTCTACACACCAGAGTACCTTGACCTAGCCCCCTGCAGAAGGGAACTGACAAAGTAAACTGGGCGCTGCACCATCTTCTCGTGTATCTCGTCGTGTATCTGCGCAGATCCATCTTTGTCGGGACCAGAGCTTGTCGGGGAAGCTCCCTGCTTGTCGCTGGATGCGCTTGCCGCGGTTGCTGGCTCATCATCTACCTCCCTCTCTGCTACTAACGCAGCACTAACCACTTGATTGGTTGCCGCTATGTACAGCAGCAACTTCTCTTGTGGCTTAGGTGCGACAAGTATTGGAGGGGAGGACAGGTATCTCTTCAGGTCTTGCAGCGCAGCCTCCACTTCCGGAATCCATTTCATTGGACCTGCCTTTTTCAATAATTTCAAAAACGGCAGGGCGCGCTCAGCAGACCGAGAGATAAACCTGCTGAGAGCAGCCACGCAACCGGCAAGTTTCTGTACATCCTTGACGCGCTTTGGTGCTTCAATCTGCTCAATGGCCTTGATCTTGTCGGGATTGGCTTCAATTCCCCGCTGAGACACGAAGAACCCGAGAAGCTTGCCGGAGGGAACTCCAAACACACACTTCTCTGGGTTGAGCTTGAGGCTGATCTTGCGCAGATTTGCAAAGGTCTCGTCTAAATCTTGAATCAGGGTTGCTCTGTCCTTGCTCTTGACCACTATATCATCCATGTAGGCTTCCACATTTCTTTGTATTTGTGGCTCAAGAGCAACATGGACTACTCTTGCAAATGTCGAACCAGCATTTTTTAATCCGAAAGGCATCCGTATGAAACAGTACGTGCCACATGGAGTAATAAATGCGGTCTTCTCTTCATCCTCTTCGGCCATGAAGATCTGATGATATCCTGAGTATGCGTCAAGAAATGAAAGAAAATCACATCCGGCTGTGGAGTCAACAATCTGGTCAATGCGCGGCAAAGGAAATGGGTCTTTGGGACAAGCTTTGTTAACATCGGTAAAATCGATACAAAGTCTCCATTTCCCGTTTGCCTTGCGCACGACTACAGGATTGGCCAACCACGTGGGATGGAGCACTCCTCTGACAAGGCCTGCTGCTTCCAGTTTCTTGATCTCTTCTGCAATGAATTCTTGGCGCTCCACTGCCTGCTTCCTGACTTTCTGCTTGACGGGCCGCGCATGGGGACAAACGGCAAGGTGGTGCTCAATCACTTTCCTGGGAACACCGGGGATGTCATACGGCTGCCATGCAAACACGTCGACATTCGCCCGCAGGAAAGCAACGAGCGCGCTTTCCTATTTAGGGTCGAGCGTGGCACTGATGGTGAAGGTACCACCAGTGTTGTCCTCCTTGGCGGATACCTTCTTCGTCTCTGGCGGAGCTGCCATCGTCTTCTTACGCTTGCCGGTGGAGCTCGATGGCGCGTTCTCGACGGCAGCGCAGCACTCCGAAGAGGTGCGCTTGCCGGAGTGGGCATCAGAACTCTTGTCGGACTTGGTCTTCTTTCCCCCGGGAGCTTCAGCGGCAAGTGGCTTGCGATCTGCCATGGCTGCTGCTTCCCGGTAGATCTTGTCGGCACAGATAAGAGCATCCTTCTTGTCGCCGGGGACAGAAATGACGCTTATCGGGCCTGGCATCTTCAGCATGTTATATGCATAGTGAGAGGCTGCCATGAACTTGGCGAGTGCTGGACGGCCAAGTATCCCATTGTAAGGCAATGGAATATCGGCAACATCAAATGTGACCCTCTCAGTCCTGAAGTTCAGCTCGCTGCCAAATGTTACCGGCAGCGTGACCTTCCCCTTCGGCTTGCTCCTTCCCGGATTGATTCCTTGGAATGTGCCGGTCTCTTCGAGCTCGCTGTCAGGGATTTGGAGTTTTTGGAGTACAGTGGAGGAGACCAGGTTTAAGCCGGCCCCGCCGTCAACTAGCATCTTGGTGACTTTGAGGTTGCGGATAGTTGGTGATACCAACATCAGCAAACACCCGACCGCAGTTGTGCGATCAGGGTGATCCTCAATGTCGAAGATGATAGGCGTGCTGGACCACTTCAGAAGCTTGCGTGATTCGATAGGTGGTTCTGCTGCATTAACTTCCCGCACCCACTGTTTGAGTTGGCGGTGCGAGGTATGCAGAGAAGCACCACCGTCAACGCACAAGACCTCTGTGGCTTTCTGAAACTCCTGCTCACTGGTCTCAACATCATCCATGTCTTCGTCGTCGTCGTCGTCTTCATCGTTGTCGTGGCCGCGGGGAGGTCTGTCTCCTTGCCGCTGCTTGGCCTTACCGCGGCGTCCTCCTCGGCCGGCGCGCTTCTTGCCAGATTCTGCAGCGCCACCTTGGGCCCTCTCCTTGTCTCGCCGCTCGTACTCAGCCTTTTGCTGCTGGACAAGCTGCTCGACCTTTTTGCAGCTCTGGAGGTCATGGCCCTTGGTGCGGTGAATCTTGCAGTATTGCTTGTCGGAGCCGTCCTGCTTGTCGGCGGCTGCCACAGCCTGGCAGTTGGCGCACGCGGCAATCTCCTTGCCGGAGCTACCAACTTTGGCCTTCTTGGCGCCACCTTCGTTGCCGGGCTGCTCAACGACTAGCACCTCTTTGCCTTTCTTCTTCCTGTTCCGCCGCCGGTTTTTCTTTACCGGGGCAATATCCTCACTGTCAGATCCTTCTGCTCCCGTCTTCTCTCCGGGGAGTCTCCTCCCTTCCTCAGCGCGTGCACACTTGTCGGCCAGGGCATATAGCTCACTGACGTCTCTGATCCTGCACATCGCCATCTCCTCCCGCATCCTGCGGTTACGCACGTTCTGATGAAACACGCTAATGACCGCGGCGGGGTGGACGTCTGGGATGTTGTACTGTACACGGCTGAACCTCTGAATATACTTGCGCAGGGGCTCTCCTTCCTTCTGGACGAGCAGATGAAGATCACTCTCTTAGCCATGAGGTTTGTGGCCGCCTGTAAAGGCGCCGACAAACTGATGGCATAGATCAGCCCAGGAGGATATGGAGTTGTCCGGCAAGTGCATGAGCCAGGACCTGACGTTGGGCTTGAGCACCAACGGGAAGTAGTTGGCAAGGATCTTGTCGTCCCGCCCCCCAGCAGCCTGCACCGCGATGGTGTAGATGCTGAGGAACTCCGACGGATGCGACTTGCCGTCATACTTCTCTGGTACATCTGGTTTGAAATTCTTCATACTGGGCCACTGGACTTGCCGCAGCTCATGAGTGAACGCAGGGCAACCTACCGCGTACGGCAAGTCGCCTGGTTCCCCTGGCGCATGCATGTCAACAGAGGGCCCAACGCGCTGGTCTGATTGACGCCGCGCTTCTCTCCGGCGCTCGATGCGAGTACGAGTGTCTTCTTGTTGTCGTTCTTGAAGAACTTGGCGCTGATCGTGATGAGCTCGTGGATCTGACGACGCGGTGGAGTCGCTGTCGAGGTGGACCCGGCGAGTTGGCAATCTTGGCCTTCGGGGTGGAGAGTGCACAGTAGTTGCACCCCCACCAGTCTTGTTGTCTCTGGCTCGTGCCTGGCTAGCTTGCCGCGGCTGAGACGTGCTCGGCTGTCGTGGAGTGTCGCCGTTGGCGAAGCCGATGAGACTCTGGATAGTGGCCCTCCAGTCGTCGATCTTGTCCGCCGCTGGAGGGTAGTCTAGGAGCAGCTGAGCTCGCGCCAAAGCTTCTACTGCGGTGGCGGGTGGCGGTGGCGAACGGTGCGAGGAGTGGGATATGCTCGGACTTCTAACTACGTTAGAAGGAGCAGTATCTCGTCCAGGCGACCGTGTCTCGCTCGCGCCAGCAGGTTGACGTGCATGGTGGTCCTGAGCGCTCCAAGATCCACCGGCTCAATCTTGATCTAGCGAACGCATGGTACCGTGAGTACCATGACGCTGTCGGTCCCGCGCCTCCTGAGATGGGCGCGTTGCATGCACGGATGCCGAGGTCTTGGAGTGCGCCCGGTCATTGTGGGAGCTGGCTACGCCGCCGATGGGCAGCGCAGCCTTGTCCTGAGACCTGGCAGCACCGCGAGTTCCCTCGTCGACGCGTGTCCTTCCGCCGGTGCCTGCCCCACCAACCGTTTGCTCCGGCGATGGCTGGCTCGGCGCGGACGGAGCAGCTGCCTCTGAAACTTTCTTCTTCGGCGGCATGTTGATGAAGATGATGAAGATCTAGCTCGCGAGAACGCCGGATCTGGTTCACACAACTTCGACGCCCCCTACCTGGCGCGCCAAAGATGCCGGGGTGCTGATCCACGGGCACCTATGGGACCGGCGGGCCAGGTCCCTTTTGATTCGGCGGGGGCGGAGATCGTGCAAAGAGCAAATCGAGGCGAAGCACGCGAGCGATTTACCCAGGTTCGGGCCGCACGGATGCGTAAAACCCTACTCCTGCTTTATGGTTTTGTATTGATTTCTAGCTCGGGAGCGCGGAGTGCTACAGTACACACCAGCGGCTAGCAAGACCGAGCGTGAGTGTTCGAACTGGCTAACCCCCCTCTACATTGCACACGGGCCTCCTTTTATATGCTCAAGGGGCTACCGACAGGTGGCAACGGAGGTAAAGGGCAAAAATGGAAAGGTGCTGTGGTAGGCACAGCTACCTGCTACAGTGTATCATACCTAACCCTGACGGCAGGGGACAAGGGTCTTAAATGCCCGTCTGTGTCGCCTAAACAGTGCGAAAAGGGACCGCCAGGGACGCCACCGTTCGCCACGATGGCGATCTTGTCAGCGCCGCTTGCCACCGCACGTCCCTAGCTGCACAGCCTTCCGCCACGTACGCCTGGAAGGGCCCCAGAGCGACACGTTGGTGGATGTGCTGGAGCGCGGGCGCGGAGAGGTGGCTCGCCGCGGCAAGCGCCTTGCCGCGGTCGTTGTCTTGTCGCGCCCGGGAGCTTGTCGCTCACCGGGTCTTGCCGGAATGCGTGGTGTGCCGTGGCAAGTTCCTTGAAATGCCTTGAGTGGCCTTCCCGGCAAGCTCCTCTTGCCGGGGTCTTGTCTTCTTGACTTGGACACTTTGTTCTTGAATGGCTCCAAAGGAACCACGGAGGATCTTGGCGGTCACCCGGCAAGCCATGCCGCGGGATGCTGCGACTGCCCGTGCACAAGTTCGGGATACTAAGGTACCCCTACTCTAGTACACCGACATCGCCCTATACCTTGTCTATTATGAAAAGGCACGCAAATTTAACTCTGCCTTCTAAACTGTGACGGAGGAAGTAACAATTTTCAAGTACACATTAAACATATTTTAGTGTATATTGAATAATTTTTAATATGCATTTAATATTTTCGTAACATGGGTTGACCAGTTCGCAAATACACATTGAACATTTTGTGTAATACTCTATATGCTGAATAAAAATCAAATACATAATTAACATTTTTAGTATACAATGAATATTTTTATAATACGTATTAAGATTTTTTCTATACCATGAACATTTTCTTAATATAAAATAAACATTTTTATAATACACATTGGACATTTTTTTACACAATGAACTGTTGTATCATACCAAAAATTTGAAATACAAAAAAAAGAAAAAAAATCACTTTATAAAGGTTTACTGTACTGTAGATCCCGGTTCACTGTACCGCCCGATATTTACTCTGTTCTAATTTTGAAAATACGAATTATATATATATATATAGGGTCGCGCTATTCGTCACCCTGGATGAGGACTAGTTATTCTTCACCCTCCTCTATTTTACCATCAATGCACTGTAATTTTACATTCCGTAAATTTTGTCTTATTTCCGACGCAAAAAGGGACCGTAAGAAAATATATAATCGCCGTAAAACATATTTTATGTTATGTAAAATTACAAACATAAAAATATAGTCTAAAATACACATAAATTGTAGATTTTCTTGTCTTATGACCTATATTTTTATTTTCTTATGTCAAATTTTACGTAGTGAATCAATAGGAATGTAACTATTTGAATTCGAAATGTAATTTAATTATGAAATGATTGTAAGATTACCTCGGATGGAGAATAACTTATTCTGCAGCCTGGGTGATGAATAGTAACACTATATATATATATATATATGTATGCATGTATATATATACGACGAATAATTGTAAGTACACATTAAACATATTTTAATGTATATTGAATATTTTTTTGTCGTTTGAGAGTATGAGTATGGCTTTTGTCATTTGAGAGCAACCCACCTCGAAGCCTTTGAGAGAGAATTCCTTGCGAGGATAAAGCCCTAACCACCCAGAGCCAAAGAGTGTTAGGCATCACGTAAGTCTTCTTGTCTGTGTGATCTGAAGACTTATTACACTTGAGGACTGTGCATCCTCCAGCCGGTTAGGCGTCGCGTTCTGAGCATCCAAGAGACATTGTGGATTGCCGGTGAACGAAGTCTGTGAAGGTTTGGGAGTCTACCTTGAAGACTTACCAGAGTGATTGGGCGAGGTCTGTGTGACCTTAGCTCAAGGGGAATACGATGAGGACTGGGTGTCCTGAGCTGCGTGTTCAGAACTGGGTGTCCGGGACTATGTGTCCTAAGGTTTAAATACCTAGCTGCCCTAACCAGACGTACAGTTTTCACAGCAACTGGAACTGGTCCAAAAAATCATTGTCTTCAGCGAGTCACTGGTTTCATCTTCCCTTCCCTTTACTTACTGTTACTCCTTGTGAAGTCATTGTATGTTCGCACTATCTTTTGTCTTCACTGAGTGACTGCGTGTTCTGTGTGGCTTCACAATATCTTCCTACCTGATCCTTACTACATTGCTGCTATTAGTCATTATGCTTTCACTCTATTGAATACTTGACTATGGCTTGCCTAGTGTAGTCTACCTTCCGCTGCAGGGTAATAGGTTTATTTCTATCGTTTGTTTTCATAACTTCCACGTTTTGAAGACTTTCATAAAAATCACCTATTCACCCCCCTCTAGTCGATATAACGCACTTTCAATTGGTATCAGAGCAAGGTGCTCCCTTATTCTGTGTGATTCGATTTAACCACCTGGAGTTTTAGCTATGTCGACTGCAGGGATAATTAAAGTCTCCGTTGCGTGCCCCGTCTTTGATGGAACTGAATATCCCTACTGGAAAAATAAGATGCGCATGCATCTTGAAGCCATTGACGTCGACCTATGGTATGTCGTCAAGAACGGCGTTCCCAAGGCTGGAGAAGGTGTCACTGCTGCTGATGTCAAGAAGTTCGTTCAACTGGACTCTACTGCCAAGAATATCATCTGTGGTCATCTGACCAAAGGACAGTATGGCCGTGTGAGTGCTTTGGAAACATCTAAGCTGGTCTGGGACTGGCTCTCCAAGGTCAATGAAGGCGTCTCAACCCAGAGAGATCAGAGAATCAGTGTCCTTCGCAACCTCTTCAACCGCTTCAAGCGAAATGACAATGAGAATGTCCAGCTCACATTTGACCGACTCACTGACATCACAAATGAGCTTCAAGCCCTCAGCGCTACTGAGATCACCAAACATGAAGTCGTCAAGACACTACTGAGATCACTTGATAGTTCGTTTGACACCCTAGCCCTGATGATTCAAGAACGTCCTGATTTCAAGACACTCGATCCGTCTGACATACTTGAGAGGCTCAACACACATGAGTTTCAGCTTTCTGAGAAAAGAGATATCTACGGTCCAAACTATGGGCGAACTCGTGCCTTGAAGGCAAAAGCTGTCTCCTCATCTGAAGAAGAATCTGACAGCAGTTCGGATAATCCTGAAGACATTGGAAGGGAACTTGCTATGCTTGTGAAGAAGTTCCAAAAATTCACCAAGAAGAAAGGTTTCAGAAAGTCTTCCCGATCAAGCTCAAGGAATGATGAAGCTTCTGCTCACGGCTACAAGAACAAAACATGTCACAAGTGCAAGAAACCTGGCCACTTCATCTCTGAGTGTCCGCAGTGGGACAATGAGAACAAAAAGAAGAAGAAGAGCAAGGAATATGACTCTGACGACAAGAAGAAGAAGAAATACTCAAAGTCTTCTTCCAAGTCTTCCTCAAAGTCTTCATCACACAAGAAGAGCTCATCTGGCAAGGCACGTGCGTTTGTTGGCAAGGAAATGGATTCAGAGGAGGAGTCCGCTTCTGAGGAGGCGGAGGTGGAGTCTGAGGAGGAGTCCGATTCAGGCGTCGCAAGTCTGGCTACAACATACGTTGCCAAGTCCATCTTCAACACTGAAGACAATGACTTCATCACCGACACCGATGCAAATGACAAGGACTACTCCGCTTCTACCTACTGCTTCATGGCACGCGGTGCCAAGGTAAACACACGCACTACTCACTATCAAACATCTAGTGACGATGACTCTGATTGTGGTTCAAAACCCAGCTACAAAACACTTGCTAAAATTGCAACTGAACAACAGAAAGCTATGGAACATATTCAAAAACTGTTAGACAGAAGCGATGATCTGTTAGGTGCTGAAATGACTCGATCTGAGTCCTTAATTAAAGACATAAAAAATCTTCACGTTAAGTATGAGGAACTTGAAAGTCGTCATGAAACACTCTCAACAACTCATGAAAAGCTTTCCTATGATTATCTCCAAAGGAAGCAAGATCTTGAGAAATTGAGAGCGGCTCATGAAGATCTTCAAAAGGAAAATGAGTCACTTCGCGCTGAACAGATCAGCTCCGCTCAGGAAAGATTTGAACCACCATGTCTTAAATGCATTGAGCGTGATAATGCTACTACTGTTGCTGAATGTTCTACTGCTGCTACTGTTGCAATATCTTCAACTATTGATGAGGGAACTAACCCCTTTGCTGAGGATTCCACTGCTATTGCTGATGAGAATGCTAGGTTGAAGACATTGCTTGAAACAGGGATGTACAAAAGTCTTAAAGGGCATCAGACACTATGTGATGTCCTCAAAAAGCAGATCTTGAACTGAAACCCGAGGAAAGAGGGTGTTGGGTTCGTAAGGAAAATGAATGCTGATGGCTCTTACTGGAAACCTGAGCAGTACCCCAAAACCACATGGGTTGCTGCAAAGGAATTATCAGCAGATCCATCCACTCTATCTGGGTTCACTTGTGCAAACCCCATTGTCATTGATGAATCCTTTGATGCAAACTATAAACTGTTTAAGAATCAGAATGGTGAAGTTTTTGCCAGGTACATTGGTACTAACTGCAGGAATGGACCGCCTATGAAGAAGATCTGGGTTCCGAAAAAGTGTCTGGAGAATCTTCCTGTGAATGTCATCATGACTCCTCACGTGAAGAAGACAAACCTCAGACCAAAGGCTTCATACGGTCCAAAGGCTTCATACAGACAGAGGACTCACCTGAGTCGCACTAACGCAAATGTTTTGCAGGGAAATCATACTCAGGTCTATGAATATGAGAGCGGTTCATCAAACCGCCATGTTCATAAGACCAAGAACTATTCTGCTTATTCTTATGAGTACTATTGTCCGCCTGCAAGACTATTTGCTAGGGCTCCAAAGCCAAAGTTCTCAGATGCTGCACTTAGACTTATTGCTTCTAAGCCACCCTTGAAAATGTGGGTGGCTAAGAAAGCTTAACTCTCTTTTGCAGGGAAAGGTCTCCAGCAGAAAACCAAAATCGTCCGACGCTATTGCTGGGGACCTTAAACATCTTGTAGGGCGCAAGATCAAATGTCTGAATGGTCTTACTATGTACTTCATTCCTGAATCGCTTGCTGCTCTCCCTATTAGTCCTAATCTGGATCTAAGCTTTCATAACCCACTGGTTCGTCAAATGTTTTTGCTTCACAATTCTCTTCATGAAGCCTATCCCCCTAACTGCACTGTAGGGTACGACACTAGCATCTTCAGAATGGATTATTGATAGTGGGTGTACAAATCACATGACTGGCAAAAGAAGCCTTCTTATGGACTCAACCTTACGTCCATCCGACAAGAGCCACATCACATTTGCTGACACTGGTAAAAGTAAGGTATTGGGTCTAGGTAGAGTTGCAATCTCAAGGGATCAACACATGGATAAAGTCATGCTTGTTGAATCCCTTGGCTTCAACTTAATGTCTGTCTCAATGCTTTGCGATTTAAACATGATCGTAATATTTGGAAAATATTGTTGCCTTGTTCTAATGGAATCTGACAAGTCTCTAGTATTTGAAGGGTATCGAAAAGATGATTTGTACGTGGTAGATTTCTCAGCAGGACCACAGCTTGCCGTATGTCTTCTAGCAAAAGCTTCAGAATGCTGGCTCTGGCATCGGAGGCTTGGGCATGCTCGCATGAGGAACCTCCACACCTTGGCAAAGAAGAAGCATGTCATAGGCATCGAGGGCGTCAAGTTCAAGAAAGATCACTTATGCGGTGCCTGTGAGGCAGGAAAGATGACGAGGGCCAAACATCTCTCGAAGACAATCATGACTACTACTCGACCCTTCAAACTGCTTCACATGGATCTTTTCGGTCCCACTCATTACTCAACTCTTACTACTACTGCTTGTCTCTATGGCTTTGTCATTGTTGATGATTATTCTAGATATACTTGGGCGCACATAATCCTTTACAAGACTGAAGTGCAGGATGTCTTCAGACGCTTCGCCAATCGAGAAATGAACAACTATGGCGCCAAGATAAAGCATATCAGAAGTGACAATGGCACTGAATTCAAGAACACTGGCCTTGATACATATCTTGATACCTTGGGCATCACACATGAATTCTCAGCCCCGTACATGCCACAGCAGAATGGCGTCATCGAACGCAAGAACAGAACACTCATTGAGATGGCCAGAACGATGCTAGATGAATACAAGACTCCAAGAAAATTCTGGCCTGAAGCCATTGATACTGCATGCCATACAATCAATCGTGTTTATCTTCACAAGCTTCTGAACAAGACATCTTATGAGCTCCTTACTGGCAAGAAGCCAAATGTCAGTTACTTCAGAGTATTTGGTGCCAGGTGCTGGATCAAGGACCCACATCACACCTCAAAGTTTGCACCAAAAGCACATGAGGGTTTTATGCTTGGATATGGAAAGGATTCGCACTCCTATAGAGTCTTCAATCTCTTTCATTATAAAGTGGTTGAAATAATGGATGTGCGGTTCGATGAGACCAACGGTTCACAAAGAGAGCACCTGCCAAATGTGCTAGATGAAGTTCCATCTAGTGAATCAATCAAGCTAATGGGAACTGGAGAAATTATACCTTCTGAAGCTCATCCTGAAGAAGAACTTATCATCTCAGCACCTGATCAACCTGAAGACAATGCTCAGCCTGAAGACATTCCTTGTAACAACGACAATGATCAGCAAGAGCAAAATCTTCGCCCTGTACATCCTCGTGTTGCCAATGAAGTGCAGATTGAAAGAATAATTGATAGCATCAATGCACCCGGTCCACTCACTCGTTCAAGGGCAACTCAGCTAGCAAATTTCTGTGGGCACTTCGCATTCGTCTCAATAACAGAACCCAAGAAAGTTGAAGAAACACAACATAATGTATGGGAACTGGTCAAGCGTCCCGATCCTCGGAAGCACAACATAATAGGCACAAAATGGATATACCACAACAAACAAGATGAGCACAGTCAAGTTGTCAGAAACAAAGCTCGTCTCGTTGCTCAAGGATATACTCAAGTGGAAGGCATTGACTTCGATGAAACATTTGCTCCCGTGGCTAGACTTGAAGCCATACACATACTGCTGGCCTATGCAAATCATCACAACATACTTCTTTATCAAATGGATGTGAAGAGCGCCTTTCTCAATGGCAAGATTGAAGAAGAAGTGTATGTTGCACAACCACCTGGCTTTGAAGATCCAAAACATCCTGACATGGTATACAAGCTCAACAAGGCTCTGTATGGCCTCAAACAAGCCCCTCGGGCCTGGTATGACACACTCAAATACTTCCTGAAGAGAGCAAAGGCTTCATACCTGGTTCCCTCGACCCCACTCTCTTCACGAAGACATATGATGGTGAACTGTTTGTGTGCCAAATATATGTGGATGACATTATCTTCGGCTGCACCAATCAGAAGTACAGTGAAGAGTTTGGATATATGATGCAAGAGCAATATCAAATGTCTATGATGGGAGAGCTGAAGTTCTTTCTCGGTCTTCAAATACGACAGCAACGCAACGGCATCTTCATATCTCAAGAGAAGTATCTCAAAGATTGCCCGAAGAAGTTCGGTATGCAAGACTGCAAAGGCTTCACGACGCCAATGCCAGCCAAGCATCATCTGGGTCCTGACGACAATGGTAAAGAGTTCGATCAAAAGGTATACCGCTCCATGATTGGTTCTTTACTTTATCTATGTGCATCTAGGCCAAATATTATGCTTAGTGTTTGCATGTGTGCTCGATTCCAAGCGGCACCAAAGGAGTCGCATCACTTAGCTGTGAAGCGAATTCTTCGATATTTGGCTCACACCCCAACTCTAGGATTATGGTATACAAAGGGCTCAGAGTTTGATCTGGTTGGATTCTCGGATGTTGATTATGCTGGTGACAAGGTGGATCGCAAGTCTACATCAGGCACATGTCATTTTCTGGGACGATCACTTGCATGTTGGTCTTCAAAGAAGCAGAACTATGTATCTCTCTCCACTGCTGAATTTGAATACATTGCTGTTGGATCTTGCTGCGCTCAGCTTCTGTGGATGAAGCAAACACTCAAGGACTATGGCATTCATCTGAAGCAAATGCCACTCTACTGCGACAACGAAAGCGCCATCAAGATTGCCAACAACCCAGTTCAGCACTCGAAGACAAAGCACATTGAAATTCGTCATCACTTTCTCAGAGATCATGTTGTGAAGGAAGATATTGATATCATACACGTCAACACTGAAGAGCAATTGGCAGATATCTTCACCAAGCCCTTGGATGAGAAGAGATTTTGCAAGTTACGGTGTGAGCTAAATATCCTGGAATCCTCAAATGTCCTGTGATCAGGCACACATCCTAACCCTTATGCATATTGATGACTTAGATGTGCAACACACGAAGTAAAGTATATCTTCAATCAATGAAGACATACATTCTAAGTGTGAATACATTAATGTGGAATTTGACTTCGGAGCGCCACGATAATTGTGCGCCGTGTCTGGTTCTAATACTTCCTATACGGTGGGTAACGCCACCACCAAATGTTCTATTTGAAGTGTTTCACTCATGGCGTTACCTTGCTATGTCTTCACATTTGGTTTGGCTTCAATCTCAACATGTCTTCATGATTATCTTCACTATGTTGATTATATATATATACTAGTGTTCTGTCCTCTACGGCATTCACTTATAGCTATGTCTTCTTGTTGAATCTTTTGAACTAAGTGAATGTGATCGGACCCTAACCTCTCTGTGCTTTCTATCTCAAACTCTATCTCTCCAAATCATATGCATTCTATTGAAACTGTCGAATGTCTTCTCTGCGTCCTTGTCAGCAGAAGATACAGAGACAAACCTTAAGTCCGCTTTCAATGTTCATTCCTCCACATAAAACCCAGAGAAGTAGGAACTACCACCCGAGAATCCAGGCGTGTGTGGGACGTGGAACAAACCCCAAAATTCTGCATGATGGCCACGTGTTCCTCAGATGTGAATCGCCAGGGGCACCTGTGTAATAACGTAGTGCCGCCCCTGTACCTATAAATACACACTTCACGGCGGTCATTATCTCTTCTTCCACTCTCGCACGAACCCTAGCGCCACCGCTAGCCCTCGACGACGCCGGCGACGAAGCGCTTCGCTGCCGCAACCTCTCCGACGCCGTCTTCACGCCGACCACGAACATCGTCCTCTCCGCCGTCGCCGTAGGTGTCCTCCGTCGCCAAGTTAGGGCACGGAAGATCGAACTGCTCGGCCTCATCTTCCACTCCGTCTAGCAGTTCTTAGTGTGGTAAATAAAACTTCCTTTTACGGCACCATTGATCCTATGGCTTTGTCACTTTCTACCATAAGCAGTTTCTATTCACACAAGTTAGATCTCTCTCATACTGCATCTCATAACATGCCTAGTATATTCACTTATGCTTCACAAAGCAGTTAGATTCCTCACTTGTACTGATCTCTGGATTTGTACAAATCTGGAACCAACTCCTTATCTATGAGTGAATGTCTTCGCACGATGAGGTCAATGTCTTCTAAACTGATTTATATTCAAAATCTTCTGAGAATGCATATGACCTCTTCCCCTTCCCTCGCACCTTAATGCTGTCACAGGTACATGTCCGTGGGAGAATCCCTTGGTTCTCATAGTCTGCATTCATTTGCAGAATTCTTACAGCATCATATCAATTCTCCCGAAGCCAGTTCCTGTCTGTCCAGCAAGCGAAAGCCCTTGAAGCCTTTGAACGTATTGAAGCCTTTCAGTTTAAAGTTCATGGCTTCAGAGAAATCAGCAAGGAAGGGTGGCAGAAAGCGTCGTGGAGAAACATCAAGAGATCTGCCAGATGACCTCTCAGAACTGTACAAGACAGATCCTGAAGAGGATTACAATCAGCGCAAAACACGAATCCAATGGATTCGACGCTATTGGGCAGAACAGTGGTTCAAGTACAGATTTGTGACAAAGGAATATGCTGAAAAGAATGCCATCAAGCGACCATGGGGAGACATCCTCTACAAAAATCTTCAACCCAGGACCAGAGATGAAGCCATTGAACAAGGCTTCTATCCCTGCATGGTCCGTGGACCACAACCTGCGGATGCTGACCCATCGTCCCTGATATGGTGTCGTGATGACATTCTATTCAAGCGCAACTTCCAGTTTGCCCAGAACTCAGCGAAGCAAAACAAGAAGACATCGGGACTAGACTTCAACCCTGGTCCTTCTGCTCCAAGGGCCGACGGCACACATGATGCAGAACCCAATGTCGTCGGTCCTTTCTACAACCTTGAAGGTCTCATCACCCATATCTTGGTTCAAGGGACTGCAGTGAATGAGCCTGCAGCTGACGCTGAATCAGATGAAGCACCTGCAGCGCCGAAGCCAAAGAAGTTGAAGAAGCCTAAAGCTTTAAAGCCTGCCCCTTCACCAAAAATCTCACGGGCGAAGCCACTGGCAATTGCACCTCCTGAAGACAGTGTGCAGTCTGAAGATTTATCACGCATCTCCAAGCCCCAGAAGGTCAAGATGCCTCTGCCACACACCGGCCAAGAGCTAACAGCTGCTGCCATTCTGCGCAATGATGCCATTGATCTGTCAAGTGATGAAGATCTTGCAGATGACGCTCTTGAGCAACTCATCAAGAGCAAAGAAGAAGCAGAAATCTTCAATGATCTGCCTCTCTTTGATGTAATAATCATCCACAACTTCATTGATGAATGGTTTGACACGCCAAACATCAGCTTCGATGATCTCCAACTACCCATTGGCCTCAGTGTCGCCTTCCATGGCGCCATTGCTTCAGAGTTAGCTATCGCCCAGCGCATTGTTGAACTGAAGCAGAAGATTGACTTTAAGAAATCTCAGTTCAAGAAGCATATGGCCAAGCTCAGCGTGCAAGAAATGAAGAATTTCAAGATTATGCTGCACGAGCTCAAGGAAGCCTTTCTAAAGAAACGTGCGGAAGCTCAGGGTTCTCGTGAGCGCATGAAGGTCCTGGCTGATAGGTGTGTGCAAGCCTACAATGAGGCTGAGAAGCGCAAGGCCCTTAGGCGTCCTCGCATCGACCCCAGGATGGCTGCTAAGAAGCAGAAGAAGCCCGCTATGGCTGAACCTGAAGCACCAAGGCAGGAGGCAGATCCCCTTGTCTTCCCAACTAGCATGACTGGCCTGAAGCCAAAGGCCAGGTCAACCGCTTCAGAACTGAAGAAGACTAGGACTGCTGAGGCTGAAGCAAGGAAGAGAAAACATCCTGAAGCCTCTGCTACTGCCCCCGCCAAGAAGAAAAGAAAGACCAAGAAGGAATGGGCTGCTCCCACAAAGCCCTTGATTGTTGAACCCATTTCCATGGTTCACCCCGACGCCGATCCACAAAAACGTCAACTGACTGTCCATGAGCCTGCTTTCACAGAGGCTCATGAAGCTGAAGACTTTCCAGCAGCTGATCCCATCGCTACTGAAGACATTGGTCACCATGAGCATGTTGAAGATGATGCAGCCCTTCCTCAGCTAGAACACCAACAGGTATCATCGCCTGTGCTAACGCACAGCGAACTCATCAGCATTGGTCGTCCACTGACGCCAATTGCATAGGACGCTTCATGGGCGGATCGCCCACAAGAGAATGAAGACTTTGAGGCCCAGCCAACAGCAACTCCACAGGCGTCACCCGCGTTGCGCAGGCTTCGCAAAGGTCCAAGGCCTCAAGTCTCTGCTGAAGACAATCCGGCTGCATCAGCCGCGGAAGAAGAAGTCCCACGAGTTGCCACTCCCCTGTCCCACCAAGAAGCGGTTCTCGAGGAGAACGTGATCGTGATCGACCCTCCTGCTCGTCAAGTGGAGGTTGAACATCTTGAAGCTGCCACCACCAACACCATTGAAGCCACTGACGCTGTCATGGCTGAAGCTAATGTGGAGCCCTCACCAACAAAAGCACCAGAAGTCAGCGAAGCCACTGATCCCGCCGCTTCTGTTCCTGCGTCTGCTGCCAGTCCCCAGTTCGACTATCATGTTGAGCATAGGCCTCAGGTACAGAAGCCAATCCCAAGATTGCCAAGGTTCCGAGATCCTGCATCAGCACCTGGCTCCTTCAATATCAATGGCTTCAGAGCAGACAACACATTCTTCAATAGCTCCAGGAACCCCTACTCCAGGGAAAGAATATCATCTGATCGGTTCTGGAGTTATCCGCAGCGAAGCTATTACTCATGCGTTCTTTACAACCAAGGTCGCATCTTCCCACACAAGCGCCTTGACATTGAAGCAATAGCTGGTCTGCCCTGTCTGGAAGAAGCTCTGGATTGCTTCAAAGAGGTTGGACTGTTGCCGTTCGTCACTGACCAAGAGCATTGGAATGAAGAGTTGCTGCTCCAATTCTATGCCACACTTCACATCCGCGGGTATAGCAGAGATCCGAAGACTTGGGTCCTAGAGTGGATGATAGAAAACGTTCATCACGAAGCCAAAGCCTTTGACATCATTGAGCTCACTGGTTTGCCCACTCCTGGCGATCTCTACGAGCATGGCTGTCAGCTTCATACTGAAGCTATTGAGAGCATCTTTCAGAAGACTGAACCTAATATGAGTCAGATGCTCAGTATGATGAAGCCATTGCCCCAAGATGCTGCTTATCCCACGGAGTTCTTCGTTGAAGACCTTGAGTATATGCCAAGAACCATTTATCACATCATAAGGCGAACTCTCTGGCCAATCAAAGGACATTCTCCCCATGCCAAGCTGGAAGGTGCAATGAAGACTTTGGTCTTCTACATTCTTCATGGAAAATGCTTCAATACACAGGATTTCTTCATTCGCCAACTTGCTGCATCTGGCTCTGATCTGTTTGGTTTGAAGTTCTACGCCCCTTGGGTGATGCGGCTGATCAAACTTCACTCCGCTATCTCATATCAGCCCTCTGCCCGCAATCATCGGATCTTTTTGCCTGATGTGGATATGTCTATTGAAGCCATCTATCCTGAGCCTGCCAAGGAACCTCTAAGTCTTCAGAATGCAGAGCATCAAAGTTTTTCTCAGAACGTTGAAGGCGTTGAAGCCGTAACTCGTGTGTATCCTTTGGCTAGCACTACACGTGCACCGCATCCTGCTCTCACTAAAGCCACTGATAGCACAACTGCTCCACGACCCAAGAAGCGCACTCGTGTTCTCAATGACCGAGAGCTTCTTGTGGCTCTACATCAGAAACATGATAGGCATCATGACTGGCTGAAGCGTCAAATGCAAAGCCTCTTGGTGGATGTTAATCGCATTCGCAATCTTGCCACCAAGAATGCTTTTGTTGCCCATGAAACCTCTCGCCGCAGATGGAAAGGGCTGACGCTGATGTGTTCTGAAGATGATCTTCAAGAGGATGGCTTCACTGAGCGATTCAAGTTTGACTCCACACCTCCTCGAAGGGCAGTGCTGCGACGAACTCCATCCCTTGAAGACTCTGAGTTCTCTTCCTCTGCTGCAACTATGAATGCCAGAGTGATCGAGGATGAAGACGATGCTACTTCACTGCCACCTCCTTCAGCACGCTTCGACTCTGCTCCAAGCTCTTCTGCACCGCCAAACACCACCAACGACCCTGCTGCTTCACCTACTCTTCATGGTAACGAGTAGATGCTCTATGTCTTCAAACCTTTTTGGTCCTTACTGACAAAAGGGGGAGAAGCATATGAGTTTGATAGTCTTCAAGCGGGTCCATATGGGCGGGTGCTTTATATTTTGCTTCGTGCTTACAACTCTCGTTTTTCTACATTTGGTTCTTTGAGTTGTAACACTTAAACTCGATGGTCGTCTGCTACTTATTTGCCACCTTGTGTTGCGATGATAAATTCCGCATGTGCAACGATAAATTCCGCACTTAGATCATTCTGCAGACGTCCATTTTCCATTATGCATGTCATTATCTTCACATACTTTCTCATGCATAGTGGATTGTCATCATAAGTTGAAGTGGATCTCCACAAGTACAACCTGCCATGTGCATTTGCATTCCAAAAGCAAATTACTTATATGCACATCTTCAGGGGGAGCCCTTGCAACTTATGAAGACAATTCCTTATCCTTTACAATTTCACAGACTATATTTCCCGTTGAAAACTTCAACTAGTTTGTCATCAATCACCAAAAAGGGGGAGATTGTAAGTGCATCTAGTGCCACCCCTAGTTGGTTTTGGAGTATTGACGACAAACCTAGTTGAGGGACTAATGTGTTTGTGAGAATTGTAGGATAACACAGGTAGAAGTCCCTCATTGATTCAGTTTTCCTACCAGAGATGACCCCTAAAAATGTATGAAGACATTGAAGTCAAAGGTGGTATATGAAGATATTCACATTGAAGACTATGACAAGAGAAGACACCGCATGAAGCCTATGGAGCTCAAAGACTTAGATCTTTCGTAGTTCTTTTTCTTCTGTGTTGAGTCATAGGAACCACCGTACTGTTAAGTGGGGTCCAAGAGAACCAGTCAGAATGACTGAAGTGATGCTTAAACAAAACCTATGTCTTCGAGTGAAGACTTTGAGAGCGAATCTTGTCCAGAGTCGGACAAGTCAGCTTTGCTTGTAGCCCAAGTAAAGTTGCCGTGTGAGTTTGAAATCTGACCGTTGGAACACGTGTCAGTTCCTTAGTGACCTAGGGTCATTTCGGACAAATCAGGTCGGGTTGCCAAGTGGCTATAAATAGCCCACCCCCTACAACCATAAATGGTTGGCTGCTCAGATTCAGAGTACGACTTTTGTCGTTTGAGAGCAACCCACCTCGAAGCCTTTCAGAGAGAATTCCTTGCGAGGATAAAGCCCTAACCACCCAGAGCCAAAGAGAATTAGGCATCACTTAAGTCTTCTTGTCTGTGTGATCTGAAGACTTATTACACTTGAGGACTGTGCATCCTCCAGCCGGTTAGGCGTCGCGTTCTGAGCATCCAAGAGACATTGTGGATTGCCGGTGAACGAAGTCTGTGAAGGTTTGGGAGTCTACCTTGAAGACTTACCAGAGTGATTGGGCGAGGTCTGTGTGACCTTAGCTCAAGGGGAATACAGTGAGGACTGGGTGTCCTGAGCTGCGTGTTCAGGACTGGGTGTCCGGGACTGTGTGTCCTAAGGTTTAAATACCTAGCCGCCCTAACCAGACGTACAGTTGTCACAGCAACTAGAACTGGTCCAACAAATCATTGTCTTCAGCGAGTCACTGGTTTCATCTTCCCTTCCCTTTACTTACTGTTACTCCTTATGAAGTCATTGTATGTTCGCACTATCTTTTGTCTTCACTGAGTGACTGCGTGTTCTGTGTGGCTTCACAATATCTTCCTACCTGATCCTTACTACATTGCTACTATTAGTCATTGTGCTTTCACTCTATTGAATACTTGACTATGGCTTGCCTAGTGTAGTCTACCTTCCGCTGCAGGGTAATAGGTTTATTTCTATTGTTTGTCTTCATAACTTCCACGTTTTGAAGACTTTCATAAAAATCGCCTATTCACCCCCCCCCTCTAGTCGACATAACGCACTTTCAATGAGCTGTGGCTCTATTCCCCCCACATGTGCGGAAACCACAGGACCTTAGATGGAGGTGATCTATATATGTTCTTGGTTTAGGTATTCTCGTGTCAGGATCTAGTATGCCTTGATAGCTACTCCTTCTCCCATTTGATTTCAGTATGCACAACGCCAATATTTCCCTTGCGAGATTCTACATCAGCGTGGCCGTCGGGTCTTCCTTGGATTGGTTTATACTGGATCGGTGTCGTCCTCACACTAGAAGCCCCGGTGAGTTGGTAGCCCCGGAGTGCCAGCTATGGTTAGCTAGCAAGATCGGTTGATTAGCTAAGTTTTGCTAGTTGGAAAATGCCGAACATATGTGGTGGCATTGAATTTTGGTTATATGATTAACATGATGACCCGCTATATATGTATTTATAAACTACTTGTTGATTTGGGACAAAGATGACGATGAGATAGATGAGCTATGGCTCTATTCCCCCATCTGTGTGGAAACCACAAGACCTCCAATTGGAGATGATTTATATATGTTCTTGGTGTAGGTATTTCCATCGGGATCTCCGTGGGAACCACATGACCTCCCTGGTCCTCGGGCCTTCTTTGGATTCGATTGTATTAGATCGACGGACTGGCCGATAAGAAGAAAGCGGTTTTCCATCGCGTCCTTCTTTTTCTTTACCATCTCCCGTCTTATCACCCCATTTCAAGATTGAACCGTCAGATCTGGACCGATAGATCGATCGTCTCATCACCCCATATCTACTTATGGTTTTTTTTCTGCGGGAGTATAACATAATAGTTTTAAAGTGAGGGTGATATGAGGTTTCTGTCAATGAGTGTAGCACACACCACCTCCATTATCCTTGCCGGCTCGGTGCCTCGTATGCTGTTTTTGTGTCGACTGCGTAGTCTCCCTGCCATGACAACCGTCATGTACGATTGCCAACGACGAGGACATCTATCTCGGCTAGTCATCGAAATAACCTTTTTATGAACAAATTTTAGTAATATTATTTTCAGCACCAAATATATTCCATATTGATTCGATTTTTTCCTAATTTATTTCATTATTCTAAATGTTCCCTTAAAAATTGTTTTCTAAAATAATAATTAAGCATGTACTTTGCTCTACGGAAATAATGTTTAACCTTTTCGCTAAAGCCCTCAGTTTCTCTCCAATTTTTTTATTTCCCACCAAATAATTTGGCCGTGTCTTGCCCAAAAAAATCTTAACCTCCCCGCTAAACACCCCTCATAAGTGCTCCCGATTATTTCTCTTCACCATATCGTCAATATTGGATCTGAGCTCTCTCGTTCTGGTTCCTCCCTCCTCACGGCGTCATGACGGCGTCGACACCACGGATCACAATGGAGTCTATCGAACATACAGTCTTATTAGGTTTTTCCTTTGTCCCAAATCTCCTCCTCGTAGATGTGCAGCGCAGGCGCAGCGCCCCCTTTCCATCGTAGAACTACCACACCGCCGACCGCCGTGCAGCACTCCTCGGTCTCGCCTCCGGCATGGCCGCCGGGATGTAGTAGCCCGCCTCGTCTTCGTACTACAACAACCCCCGAGATGCAACATGCTCCCTTGCCGGCGGTGGCGGCGGCGCACACGCCGAGCTGGGAGACGGTCGACCTGCCGTCGTCGATGCCGTCCAGGGCCTCGGCCACAACGATCACAGCCATGGCCGGCGGCCGCGACCACAACCACGACTCCAGTATTTCTGTATTTTGGAGTGTTATGCGTAGTCTGATGGTGCTTAGTCTAATGGTGGAAGTGTGTGTGCTAGTACTGTTCCAGAATGTGCATGTGTTGTTCTTACCAAGTTTTCTGAAGCATAGCACATTCAGGCTAGACTGAAGCATACTGCCGCATTCTGCTTATTTAACCATGGTAGTAGACTACTAGTAGTTTGCTTACCACATTCAGGCTAGATTACTGCATGTGTATGCATTGGGAGTAGCCTTGTCAGGATGCTAATTGGTGTATCATGTCTATGCTTCACAGCTTCAGTATAGACTTGATTATATGTGCTCTGCTTTGATCTTTAACGCCTAGCTTTTAATTTCTAAATCAAAATCATAGACATATGCTATGCTAAAAGACTTCTGTTTTGCATGCTCCTGTTCTGCACGGTATAACACAATTTGATTTCATTTAATCTTTTAAGCCTTTCTGCAAGGTACACAACTTGCTCGCTACAGAGGAAAGAGATGATGCACATTACTCCTTTCTGCAAGGTACACAACATCCTTAAATCTTAATCACTTATCTAAATGGTGCAAATTGATAATGCTAAGTCCCTTAACTGTTTTTGTGTTCAGTAAAGAAAGGATATGTTCTCATAACAAGGATGGAAAGTATAACAACTTACAAAAACCAATATGGACAACACAGATCTGGTAAAATGTTTATAACATTTAAGCTACCTCTAACATTTGCTATAATACGGAAAATCCTGGATCGCTTAATCTTCAAAACTGTTAATTCTTTTACAGGAACTCAAGAACAACCTGGTACTCATGTAGCTGCTAATGACATGTGTGCACTGGACGAATGGCCATCCCATGCTCACCGCAACCGTGCACAACTATAGAATGGTACTTTTTTTTATATTTGTGTCCTCGTTTCTTACAATGTAATACTGATTACTGCAATAATTCTTGTATAGTTTGGGTTGTAGAAAGTGATGGACAGAAGAAGAAAGGGCGAGGTGTACTTTTCGTATTTAGGACAAAGCATTTAAAGAGGTTCAAAACAAAGAAAATGAAACTGAAGGTCCAGTTTCCAGTGAACATAGAAGCAATATTTTCCAGACCGCATAGAAAGACACTCCGCAATGCAACTCATCACAGCCTTATGGGTATGGATCACTGTTCAAGATATCTTCCGATATTCCGATAAATCGGCCGATTTATCGCTTATCGTTGTTTGGCCGATAAGATAAATCGGCTGATGAATCAGCCGATATGGTGATAAATCGGCCGATATGCCGATAAACTTGCCGATTTACGCCTTATCATGGGTCGACCGATAAGTTCCCGATAAGCGATATCCCCAACATTGGTATGGATACATGGCCAAACCACCAAGTGGTTCTGAAAAGGATTAAATCACAATTTGAAGAGAAAGAACGTGCTACAACAGAGATCCAAAAGGTAAACTCTGAGCTCAGCCATCAGGTCACCGAATTACAAGATCAATTACAAGCTGAACGTGAAAGCACACAAGAGAGGATTAACTTCGAGTGTGCTAAGAGAGAAAACCTTGAGGAGAGGTTAAAAGAAGAGCGTGCTGAAACGGAAAGATTGTTGGAAGAGGAGCGAAGATCAACATTGGAATTTGAGAAAAACATGATGGCAAAGTTTGCACAGTTCTCCCAACAGACGCAAACACATCAGGTGATTAGTTATATGCTTGCAAATTTGTAAGATTTATTTTGCTTGCTTGCACTGCTAAAAGTGCACTTCTATTTGCAGATGGATAAGAAAAGGACTAACGAAGAAATTAGTAATCCAAACTTGCAAAATACTCTTTTACAGACTGCTAGTACTACTGGGACTCTAGGTACAAGGCACAATGTAATTGCTCCCAATATGCTCATACAAGCTGCAAATATTCGAATGTTTCGAGCAATGGTAAGTGGTAAGTCACAAGCTTGGTTTGTCTTCATGTTGACCTTTATTTGATACGCAAATAGCATTCATAATGTGCAATTGTTTGCTTGCTTGCACTACTGTATTTTGTTTTTGTTGAAGCACATAAAGTAGGGAAGCCAGAAATAGAACAGTTTTCTCACCATTAGAAATTGTGAACTTGCGCCGGCATGTAGTTGTTTCGGAGAAGTTTAGATGTTTTATTAATTTATTTAGGTAATTATTCTTGTGTTTGAACTACAAATTCTTTTGTGAAATTATCCAATTCTTTTTGCATAGCACCTGATTGTTAATGGAGTGGTACATCAGGCACAAGCATTTGCTTGCTAGTTGTTGTAGTCACAACAATTGGGCAGAAAGGTACTATGCATGCATGAATATAGTAATTATACAATTGTCATGACAGTGGTTATATCTTTATGCTGATTAGTCATTGTGTTGTTTCTTTCTTTTCTTGACTAATTATTTTCTATTTTCAGTTAACTTGAGCTAACTAAAATTTTGATTTCTTCATTGCAGGATCCAAAGATTAACTAGAATGGACTTTAGACCACGGACAATTTACTCTTCGCTCTTAATTAGGTTGGCACATTCAGTATGTTGAATGCGTGCTAAATTATATTTCAGTTTCATTTGATGGATATTGGCTATGCAAATATTGATATTGTATGAATGTACATCATATATGTATTATCTGAATCATGTAATTGAATGCATGTATATATTTTTCTGGTTGCAATAGGCTATTGCCACAACCTATTTCTGGTTGGAACATGGTGGCACAACGAAGAATGTTGCGTTGCATCAAATCTTAGTTGCCATGCCGACCTATTTTGTTGCACTAGGCTGTTGCGACAGTACACTTTATATTATCGCAATAACTTATCACTACAAACAGGCAGTCCATTGAGATAACTACTTGTTGCCACCAATTCAGTTTTGTTGGAATAGTCCTTTCCCCACGAAAAGTTTGTATTGTCGCAACAGCCTCTCACCACAAATGTCCTGTCTGTTGTGACAACTATTTATCACCACAAAAATGATTATGCTGCAATTTTAGTATCACCACGTCTGGAGAGTTGTGGTCTTACGTTACTAGGGTATTGCCACAATTGACTATTACCACGGATGAGCATGCGCCACGAGAAAAGAGTTGTTGGCATAGGTTGTTGCCACAAATCCCGGCATGATTTG
This sequence comes from Triticum urartu, assembly GCF_003073215.2. Classification (NCBI taxonomy): domain Eukaryota; kingdom Viridiplantae; phylum Streptophyta; class Magnoliopsida; order Poales; family Poaceae; genus Triticum; species Triticum urartu. Next base: position 468,259,921 of record NC_053023.1, read on the forward strand.
GCACCTGTTGCATTAAGCTATCACCACAGACCAAATTGTGGCATAAAATGCAAGCTGCCATGAGGTAAAATCTGGCAACTTGTCACATGGTTGTTGCAATAGCATGCTTTCTTGCCACGTTTCTTTTTTTGTGGCAATAACCTATTACCATGTGTCCTGTCGCAACGTCCGGCAACGAACATCATGTTGTGGCAATAGGTACCTATTGCGACAATTGGGCACTTATTGCGACGAATGGTTTTGTTGCAATAGACCCGGATCCTTGTAGTGTGTCGAATTCAACATAAAGGGGGTTTCGAAGATTCGAATTCATAGGAAGTGCATTCATCTATTTGAACCCGAGATAATGGCATTTGTAAATCAGATGTAAAAGGGGGCATCAATCTTTGTTGTGAGTTTGAACATGCTATATATATTCATACGCATATCTAACTTTTTTTGTGCAACCAAGGAGATTATATCTGGAACCATGCATGAATTGAGGTAAGTTGCATATTTTTTAATATATACTCATGTACAATGTATATTCAAATGTACCCCCTCCATTCCAAAATAATCGTAGCTTTAGGATTTTCAAGAGTAAAGATTTGTGACGTTTGACAAATCCTGAAAGTTCAATTCAAGAGAACCAAAACGTTAAATGCTTCTGCTCCCAAATATTGAGGGCTCCTTTGATTCAAAGGAATTGCATAGGATTTTTGGAGGATTTAAACCCTTAGGAATTTTTCCTGTGATGCTCGTTTGATTCGTAGGATTGGCATCCTTAGGAATTTTTCCATATGATCCATTTGTACTACATTTTGGAGGAAAATTTCCATCCACTCAAACCTCTTTGTAGAATTCCTTTGTTTTTCCTATGCTATCAAACATTCTTTCAAATCTTGTAGGATACTATGGGACATGTCACCCTATTTCTGCATTTTTCCTATTCCTTCATTTTGATAATCATGTGAATCAAAGAGGCCCTGAATGAAGCGCCAAATAGGCCTCTGGTCACCAGAAACCGCGCGAGACTAATGTTTTGGTGGTAGGAAATCACTGTCCTGACTCTGGCCCGTTTAGCCTATCGACCCGATGTCCAAAGGTCTAAACCGGGGTAGGTTTGTAACTTCACCAAGACGCCAGAGAAGCATTCATACGCCGTGGGCGCCTACCCATGCGATCGGCGAAATCTATCCCGCCCACATTTGGGACACCTGACATGACTGTCCTACCCCCAACCCGCAATATGTCCGAAATTTTAGATTGGGGGAAAGTTTGTAACTTTCCCTAAATTTCAAACAAGCGCGTCTCAAACCGAAACATTGTTCCCCTGTAGTTCCCTGCCTTCCTCCGTTTCCCCATTCATACTCCATGGGCGCGAAAACACCCTCTCCACCAGCCGCGAAACCCCAGCCTCCTCCGTCCTCCACCCCATAGCGGCCAATCCACCGCCGCCCTCCTCCATCACGCCGGAGCCGGTACCCCGACGTCGTCGTCCAACGCAACCGCAACCGCAACGCCCTCAAGGACTTAGAAGCTGAAGCCAAGGCAAAGCTGCCTCCACGACGCCGACGCCGACGTGCGTCGTACCAGAACCACTCCGACCACGCCGTCCTGCGCCTCACTGCTGCGGCTCCACTATTGCAACCGTCCACCGCACAGGAGTTGTTCCCGCTACGCCATCGTTCGCCGCCTCGGATCTGCTTCCCTGCCGTCGACAGACGACCACCGAACCACACTCAACAACTTGGCCATGGGTTCGTCCAAGGCTGCACCGTCCTCCACAACTTCTGGTTTCCGGCGAACAACAAGATCGTCGGAAAAACAGAAGGAGGACACAACACTGCCAGCAGAAAGAGGTACTCCTCTTCCCTTATTCATGCAAATCTTACGTCTCCGCTCACACCGTATTCATCCCATGAAAGAAACTAGTTGAGCGCTTCTTACTGCATCTTCTTCGTGATACTAAATGCACAAGGTTTCCTCCCTTTTACTATTTCACCTTTGCTAGAGGTCAATAGCCCGCCTGGATTTCAATTTAGGGTCAGCCGAACCACAATTAAAAGAAGCAGCACCCGCTTAGGCGTGCAGAGCACCTAGTCCGCCTGTTCCCCGAGGAAGCGGCGCATCGGTGTCTATCATAGGGGTGTGGGGCGCAGGAGCTGCTTGCGCCCGATCTGGAGGTCAGCGGGGCTTTAATGGATGGTCGGGGGGTGCCAAGCACGGCGGTGCGGTGAGGTCGAGGGGAGGGCGCAGGCAGGGGAGGAATACTGGGTCGGTGGTCGCTGGCGTTTCGAGGAAGATCGTCAACACTGACTCGCTGGAGGTAGATGAAGGCGATCTGCCCGTTCTTTGTACATCGGACGATGCAAAAATATGGACTGACCTATTTGCTTTCAGTTGACTATTATTTTCATAGAATCCTGTAGTAATTTAGTGTGCCATGCATGTTGTAGAGCTATCATATGTCTCCCGTCATTTATTTCTCACCGACCTGCTATCTGCTACCTTTACACTATACTAATTGTGCACACACTTCACCCATACTGACACTATTGTTTTTTATGCATGCGTATTTCAGACTCTGACGCAGTGTTGATGAATGCAGAAAAGAAAAGACATAAGTCGCTCCAGTGTAATTCGAAGATAAGCACTAAGCGTTCCAGTGCTCTAACGGGTGCAGTGTCAGTAGTTGGAGACAGTAAACTTAGCTCTGTAGTTGATGATCTCAATTGCCACACACGACCATCCAAGGTGCTTGCTTTAACTTCGCGCTGTCAAATGTGGTTGCATGTTGCATATGGTGTCTAGCTTGTATTGCTTCCAATTTGGTTAAATTGCATCTGCTTACTTTACACATTATACCTTTGATAATGACATGCCTTCCTGTTTTTGATACATACTGCATATGTCTATTAACCATGTTCGTACATCAAACTAATGCTCTTTTGTATCCCTTGTCAATCACTTATGATGAGACGGTCACCCGGGTGGGTTTCTGTGAGACGCCATACTCGTATAAAGAGTGCAGTGTCATCCTCCCCACATGATTCTCAAGAAACAGCAAGGCTAAATGAAGATAGTCGACGTAGCTCTCTAGTTGATCACCGCAATTCCCCCACACCACCATCGCAGGTGCTTGCTCTTACTTGGCAGTGTGATATGTAGTGTTCGTCTTACATGAAAGTAGTGTTCGTCAGTATCATGCATCAATGAGTTCTGAAGAGCAAATTTTATTCCTTTTTCTTATGGGTTTGACTTGACAAGGCAAAATCAAGAAAGAGGAAGGAAAAGAGTAAGGAAGGCAATGATGGTGGTCCTCTGCAGCAACGTAAACGGAGCATCTGTACCGATTCTCCTTGTACTGATAGTGCATTACAAGGTCCAAGTCCCCGCTCCCCTACTCCACCATCCAAGGTGCTTGCTCTAACTTGGCAGTGTGATATCTGGTTGCATGTTGCATATGGTGTCTAGCTCGTATTGCTCCTAATTAGTGTAAACTGCATCTGCTTAGCTTACACATGATACATGTGAATATGACCCGCTTTCCTGTTTTTGGTACATACTATATCTTATGACAAGGCACTTTTCTTGTGTATCCCTCATCAATGCTCCTAATTTGTTAAATTGCATCTCCTTAGCTTACACATTATACATGTGAATATGACACGCCTTCCTATTTTTGGTACATACTACATCTGCCTATCACACCATGTTCTTACATCAAACTACTGTTCTTGTGTATCCTGCGTCTATCGCTTATGATGAGACAGTCATGCGCGTGGGTTAATATGAGACGCAATACTCTTATAAAGAATGCAATTTCATCCTCTCCACATGATTCTCAAGAAACAGCAAGCCTAAATGAAGATATTGAACGTAGCTCTGTACCTGAAGACCGCACTTCCCCTACACCACCATCGCAGGTGCTTGCTCTAACTTTGCAATGTGATATGTGGTTGCATGTTGCATACGGTGTCTAGCTTGTAATGCTTCTAATTAGGGTAAATTGCATTTGCTTAGTTTACACACTATACCTGTGAATATGACATGCCTTCCTATTTTTGGTACACACTACATCTATGTGTTAACCTTGTTCTTACATGAAACTACCTCTCTTCTGTATCCTGCATCAATCACTTACGATGAGTCACCTTTATTCGTTGCATATTGCATATTATTTCTAGCCTGTTGCCATGTATTGCTTCTAATTTGGTCAAATACATTTGTTAGGGCACCCTTTTAATTTGGCAGAGTGATATTGGTTTCATCTTTCATATGGTTTCTAGCTTGCATCGATTCTAACAAGTTCAAGCACCTTGTGCTTAGTTTACACTTTATACATCATACATGTCAATATGTCACGCCGTCCTGTTTTTCATATATATTCCATCCTCCTATCATGCGGCTGCCTTACATGAAAGTAGTGTTCGTCAGTATCATGCATCAATGAGTTCTGAAGAGCAAATTTTATTCTTTTTTCTTGTGGGTTTGACTTGACAAGGCAAAATCAAGAAAGAGGAAGGAAAAGAGTAAGGATGGCGATGATGGTGGTCCTCTGCAGCAACGTAAACGGAGCATCTGTACCGATTCTCCTTGTACTGATAGTGCATTACAAGGTCCAAGTCTCTGCTCCCCTACTCCACCATCCAAGGTGCTTGCTCTAACTTGGTAGTGTGATATCTGGTTGCATGTTGCATATGGTGTCTAGCTCGTATTGCTCCTAATTAGTGTAAACTGCATCTTCTTAGCTTACACATGATACATGTGAATATGACACGTTTTCCTGTTTTTGGTACATACTATATCTGTCTATCACACCATGTTCTTACATGAAACTACTCTTCTTGTGTATCCTGCATCAGTCACTTATGATGGGACACCTTTAAGTTGGCAGTGTGATATTGGTTTGCGTCTTGAATATGATTTCTAGCATGTATTGCTTCTAGTTTGATGAACGCCACCTATGACAAGACAGTTTTAACTTGGCAGAGTGATATTGACTGCACCTTCCATATGGTGTCTTGCAGTGTTTCTAATTTGTTGAAGTGCCTTCTGCTTAGTTACCACATCATAGGTGTGAATATGTCAAGCCGTCCATTTTTTCGTACATATTCCATCCTCGTATCATGACTTTGCCTTTCATCAGAGTAGTGTTCGTCAGTATCATGCATGAATGAGTTCTGAAGAGCGAATGATATTCCTTTTTCTTGTCGGTATGACCTCACAATGCAAAATCAATAAAGCTGAAGGAAATTGGCAAGGCATTGGATGATGGTGGTCCTTCCGAGCAACTGAAACGGAGGTTCTCTATAGATTATACTCCGCCATCCTCCCAACAAGATTCGCAAGACAACGCAAGGCTAGATAGTCAACGTAGCTGTGTAGATGATGAGCACATCTCCCCTACTCCACCATCACAGGTGCTTGCTCTAACTTGGCACTATTATATGTGGTTGCATGTTGCGTATGATGTCTAGCTTGTATTGCTGCTAACTTTGTTGAATTGCATCTGCTTACTTTACACATAATGCCTGTGAATATGACATGTGTTCTTGTTTCTACATCAGACTACTATTCTTGCATATCCCGCATCAGTCACTTATGATATGGCACCTTTTAGTCGGCACTTTGATATTGGTTGTGTCTTGCATATGATTTCTAGCATGTACTGCTTCTAATTTGTTGAAACGCCATACAGTTTGAACTTGGCAGAGTGATATTGGTTGCATCTTTCATATGGTGTCTAGCTTGCAGTGCTTCTAATTTGTTGAAATGCCTTCTACTTAGTTACCACATCATAGGTGTGAATATGTCACACCATCCTGTTTTTCATACATATTCCATCCTCGCATCATGTGTTTGCCTTTCATCCGAGTAGTGTTCGTCAGTATCATGCATGAATGAGTTCTGAAGAGCAAAATCATTACAGCTGAAGGAAATTAGTCCAGCAGTGGATGATGGTGGTCCTTCGGAGCAACTCAAACAGGGGGTCTCTACAGATTCTACTCTGCCATCCTCCCAACAAGATTCGCAAGACAACACAAGCTGGACAGTCAACGTAGCTGTGTAGATGATGAGCACATCTCCCCTACTCCACCATCACAGGTGCTTGCTCTAACTTGACAATATTATATGTGGTTGCATGCTGCGTATGATGTCTAGCTTGTATTGCTTCTAACTTGAGTTGCATCTGCTTACTTTACACATAATGCCTGTGAATATGACACGTGTTCCTGTTTCTAGAACATACGTGTACATGATGAGCACATCTCCCCTACTCCACCATCATAGGTGCTTGCTCTTACTTGGAACTGTTATACGTGGTTGCGTTTTCCGTATGATGTCTAGTTTGTATTGCTTCTGATTATGTTGAATTGCATCTGCATAGCTTACAACTTATACCTGCAACGATCACTTACCCATAAGACACATTTAACTTGGGACTGTGATGTAGGTTGCATCTTGCATTGTCTTCTAGCTTGTACTGCTTCTAATTTCTTGAAATGGCTCTTACGACGAGACACTTTTTACCTGATAGAGTGATATTGGTTGCATGTTCATATGATGCCTAGCTTTCATTTCTTCTAATTTTGTTGAAATGCCTTCCGCTTACTGTTTTTTCATACATATTCCATCCTCCTATCGTACGTGTGAATATGAAACACTGTCTTTTTTTGTATATATTACATCCTCCTATCCTGCGCTTGCCTTACATCAAAGTATTGTTCGTCTGTATCATGCATCAACCAGTTATGCAGAGCTAATTTTATTCATCTTCTTGTGGTTTTGACTTCATAAGGCAATATCAGAAAATAGGAAGGAAAAGAGTAAGTTAGGGGATGTTGGTGGTCCTCCCCACCGACGCAAACAGAGACTCTCTAGATTTGCCACTGCTACTGCTAATGAAGTTGAAGTCCCAAGTCTACATGATGAGTTCATCTCCCGTACTCCACCATCGCAGGTGCTTGCTCTAAGTTGACAGTGTGATAATTGGTTTCATGTTGCATATGTTGTCTAGCCTGTATTTCTTCTATTTTGATTAAATTGCACCTGCTGAGTTTATACATTATACATGTGCATATGACATGGCTTTCTGTGTCTACAATACACTGCATCTATCTATCATACCATGTTCTTACATCAAAGTACTGCTTTTGTGTATCCTGCATCAGTCACTCATGATTGGACGCTTCTAAATGGCAGTTTGATAGTGGTTGCATCTTGCATTGAGTTCTACGTTGTACTGCTTCTAATTTTTCGAATTGCCACTTATGACAAGACACTTTTAACTTGATAGAGTAATATTGGTTGCATCTTTCATATGGTGTCTAGCTTGCATTACTTCTATTTTCTTGAAAATCCTTCTGCTTAGTTTGCACATCGTAGCTGTGAATATGTCATGCCATCCTATTTTTCTTACATATTCCATCCTCATATGGTTGTCTTACATCAAAGTATTGCTTGTCTGTATCATGCATCAATGAGTTCTAAAGAGTGATTTTATTCTTTTGTGTTGTGGGTACAACTTGACATGGCAAATTCAAAAAAGAGCAAGGAAAATAATATAGTAGGGAGTGCTGTTACTCGTCGGGTGAAACGGAAAAGGTTCTGCCGTCGAGATTCTGCTGGTACTTATAGTGCAGTAGAAGGTCCAAGTCCACCGGCTAAATCTACAAACATAGTATCACCTGCTCCACCAGCTGCAGCATCCGCTTCAACTGTACCAGCATCTCAACCAGTTACTCGTTCATTTGCTCCGGAACTGGCCAGTTCCCAAGATGCCTTCACACCTAACACTACTTACGAAGCACTGCTGACACAACAGGACTTGGCAAGATCAGATGAACCTCATGAGCATCAACACCAAGACGGTAGCTGACCGAGTCAAGTTGCAGTTGCATGCTCCTTTATATGTACTCTCACAATTTGATGTACACTAACACTTTCCATATTCGTTGTTGAACTAGCACCATGACGCAAGCGGAAACAGACATCAGGGATAATGGTTGACAGATTAACAAAATCTAAAGGAGGAAGAATGGAGATCCATTTTGAGGCAGGTTTAAAAAGGTCATGTGATGCTACAGAGTCAGACAAGTTAGTATCTGAGGCAGCCGTTGCCGTTAGGTGTCATGCACGTATCCTCCCAACGTGGATCCAGTACAGGAGAAAGACAATACCCAGTTTAACACCTTCCTTGACCATTTATCAGTAAGTAATGTTATTCATCGCAATTAGTAATATTGTCTTGCTCTGTCCCATACTTTCTAGCTTCCTCCTAATAAGACTTACATTCTTTTTTCAACAGATGAGGTTCAAGTTGGATCCGAAATATGATGCAACTAGACAACCATGCACTCATGTTTTTCAGTCTGCTCTGCGACAGTATCGGTACCACCTTAGAAAATCTCACTTTGAAGGCAAGGCTAACAATGAAATCGCCCAAACATCTCCAGTGGAATATATTACAGATGAAGACTGGATAGCCCTCGTTAAACACGGGTCTGATCCAAAGTATCAGGTAGGATATATGTATTTGATTAGACCACATATTGAACTTGTATTTATGTATGTGCCTTACAAGTGTATCTTCTTCTAGGCTAACTGTTTGAAGAACAAAACCAACCGTTCTAAAGTGAAATTCCAACAGACCACAGGATCTTGTAGCTATATTGCACACTGCAAGGCTCTTGTAAATAGCTGCTGCTTCCTTCTTTTTTTGTGCCATATTATCGTATCTATATTGACTTGTTCTAAATACAGAGGAAATCCCGTGCGGACCAAAAAGAACCTGAACCGAATGCAGTGCAAATCTTCAAGGATTGCCACACCAGGAAGATGAAGGGCATGAGCACACCAGTTCAAGCCGCTGTTGTAAGTCCTTACTCCTCCTGCCTTGAACTGATTGGCACTATGATGTGTTCATTTAACTACTTGGTTTGCAGCCAATGTCAGTTACTCTGTTCACTTTTATTCACAGTTGTCTTAACGTATCATTTCACCTTACATGGTTTAAAAGAGATGAAGGATATTCTTTTGGTCTTGATCTGTAATCTAGTTGTTATGTTCACGTGCGCACACAATGATAAAATAGCCTGTTTGCTTTATATCTGTTTGCCCATGATATGAATGATGTCATACTATGTTCATCCTACTTTAAACCATGTCTCTTTATCCTTAGATGTCAACGAATGTGAGGAAATAGACAATACAGTAGGCATGCTACATGGACATATGTTCCGAAAGTTATTTTATTACGTAGTTGGCACTACAATACATGCTAATGTATTACAGTAGTTCACCAAAATAAGTTATGTATAAACGTTTAACCTACTTTGTTTGTTTTTGTCTCATTAGTAACTTATCTGGTACACTAATCTACAAGTTCAAACTTTCAGGAAGCTATGGAACAAATGATTGAACAGCCACAACCACCTGAAGGTGACGAGGCTACTATAGGCACAATGTCACCTCTTGCTGCAGTGCGTCAGTATCTCTTCACTAACAGTGCAAAAAGCACCTTCCTGCGTAATTCTGGGTTGGTTGTCAAGGTAACCTCGTCCAAATCGCCTACTGAACAAAATCTTCCTGCTAGACAGAGTGATATATCTGTGCTCCAGACACAAGTCCAATCCCTAGTGGACGTTGTTTCGGAAAGAAGAATAATGGTTGAGAAATGTCGTCAAGATATGAATGGTTTTGAAACCAGACTATCAGACATTCGCTTCGTTGTTCAAGAGCAATGGCGGAATCAGATTCTACAACCTAAAACATTAGCACTCAGGTCAAATGATCTGTGCTTCTATACATCTGATGTGCTTTTATCTAGAAGGACTGTAAACTTTATGCCAACAGGCCTTTTGTTGTATGGTTGGAATTTAACATTTATGATGCTACCTCAGGCTGTAGTAATTACGACGCTATTTTTTTATAGTGTTGGTTTATCTTAGTAATGTATTCGGCCTAAAGCTTTGTAGGAGCCCAACATGCCAACATTTGTCGGGCCCATTCCAATTGGGCTAAAAATGATTATGGGCCGAAATTGGCATGTAGCCCACTAAAAATATCTGGGCCTAAATCAGCATAAGCTTTCATATTTTTCTGGTAGGCCTGTGCCCATAGTGGGCCTTTAACAGGCCTAAACATAATTTGGGCCCTAAGTAAAAATAGGCCGTTTACAGGTGTAAATATCTCGAGCCCATAAAATACATGGGCCTTTAATAGACCGAAAGTGAGATTGGGCCTTGATTGTGCCAAATAACCCACTGGACTTTAACAGGCCGAAATTCGGACGGGCCGTAAATGCGCCGACCTAATACACGGGCCTTTAACAGGCCGGAACTTCGGTCAGGATAGATTATCGTCATTTTTATATGGGCCGTTAATGGGCCCGATATGACGTTGGGCCACATATGGCCCATGGTTTACGTCCGGTGTTAACAGGCCGAAAATGACAACAGGCCGAAAGTGGCCCAAAGCTATAGTGGGCCTCTAACAGGCCGAATGTCAGACATGGCCGAATATGACCCAAATCCTTCACGGTCGTTTATGGGCCAAAAGTTTTCATGGCCTGTAAATGGTCCCAAATGAAGCCGGACCTTTAACAGGCCGGAAATACACCGGGTCGTAATTCGGCCCAATTACTTAGCGGATTGTTAACGGGCCAGAAGTGACCATGGGCCGCGTTGATGACAAGTTTAGGACATGCCGTTGACGGGCCGATTTGCCAGAGAATGTTGGGCCTTTAGCTGGGCCGGCCCATTATGGTCGGCAGAATCTAGTGGGCCTTTAGCTGGGTCGGCCCATTGTGGTCCGCAAAATCTTTTGGGCCTTTAGCTGGGCCGGCCCATTATGGTCTGCAAAATCGTGTGGGCCTTTAGCTGGGCCGGCCCATTATGGTCCGCTAAATTTTGTGGGCCTTTAGCTGGGTCGGCCCATTATGGTCCGCTAAATCTTATGGTCCTTCGGTTGGGCCGGCCCATTTACTCTTTGTGGGCCACTTTTGGGTTGGTCCACGTGTCAACATATCATAGGCCCATCTCGACCGTTGGAGGAGTGACACCTGTGCCAACGCGGAGCTGACACATGGATCCGTCAGCCAATGAGAATTTTACACGTGGAAAATCGGCATTGGTCACGGCTGTTAACGGGTTATCGGATCCAAAATCCGACCCGATAGCTTAACGGTGTTCCATTACAGTGGATGCCACGTGTCGGTCACCCTTGACAAAAGCACTTCTGTGACGCGCGATTTATCGTCATGGAAGTGGACATTTCCGTGATGATAATTTTGGCAATGTCATGGAACAATTCTACGACCGCACAGGTATGACTATCTTGATTCTATCATAAATTTGTCATGGATGTACATGCATGACAGAAAACGCGACCTACTGTGACAAACACGTATCATCACGGAAGTGTATTTTTTTGTAGTGCCATGTCCTCCGTCGTCGGTTCACGATCGCGTGGGCGAAAACTACACCTCATTTGGACACTCCAAACTCCCTCTACCTATAAATTAGTCTTCCCCGTCCAAATCTGAGGCAAACTCCAATCCTAACCCTAACCACCTTGAAATCCGTGCCTCCATAATGCCACCGCCGCCACCCACCATGCGGGCCCGCCAAGCCCATCTCTAGCCCGCTCGAGCCCATCTGGGCCCGAGCACGCCGTCGCCCGTGCCCGCTCGCCGGGGCTCGCCGGACTTCGCCGGCCGGTCGCCGGAGCTCCCCGCGCATGGCGCGCGAGCCCTTCCCGCAGCGCGCCTCCCCGTCTCCCGAGCGCCGTTGCAGTTCATGCCGGCGAGCCTCGCTACCTCGTCCCCGCCGCCATGCGTCAACATCGCCGTCACCGGTCATCCATGCCGCCGCCGCCTGCTGGTGCTTCTCCCGCGCCTGATCCGAAGCCCGCCGTCCGGATCCGTTGTCTACGCCCCCCGTCCCGGATCCAACGGGATCCGGAGGTCTGCCACCCTTGAGCACCGCCCCTGCCACAGGAGCGCCGCCTCGCCGCCGTTCGTCGTCGCACCGGCCTCCTGTTCCGGCCGATCAAGAGGAGCACGAGGTACCCTCCTCTTGCGTGGGCCCCGCGTCCGGCCCAGCTCCTCCCCGACCGGCCCGGCCCACCATGCCAGCAGCCTGATTCACCTTCTCTGGCCTGCTCCCTCCTCTGCACAACCTAGTCCGATCCCATTGGGTGAGCCCACCGCCGATGCCCTTATCTCTCGCCCCGTGCGACATTTACTATTCTACGCTCACCTGTTTTTTTGTTGCGTCCCGAGATGCTCATATCATGTGCCTCTATTCTTTGCATCATAACTCCATGACCGTAACTCCGTTTCATGCATATGAGATATCAAAATGTTCATTGGGAGATGCTCTTCATTTATTCCATTGTGTCATGCCTTTTTAAGTCCATCTTGATGCCCAAATCATTGACACAACAGTGATATAAAATGTTAGCTCCTGTTACTTACCAGTTTATGAGGATTTTTTATTTTTGGCACATTTGATGTGTGTTGCATATGGGCATGAGCTCTACATGTGTTTCGATCTATGCCATGCCATCTTTACAGGGGTGCTTGCCATGTATTTTTTTGATCAATGTGGTGACTAGAACAAGCATGCAAAGTAGCCTTCGTGATATTGCTGATTTCAAGGACTTATGATTTTGCTAAGTCCTTGTTCTGCTGTTATTTTTATGCCATGTAAACATGATACTACAGTGAGATCCATGCTTATTTTGAGTTGCTTCAGTAAGGATGATTTGGACATATGGTTATGCTCTATCCATCCATGCCCCTGTTTGCAATTATGGAGTGACTTAGCATGTCTTAATCTTGCTCTACTTTTGCTATAAAATGTTCCTGGCAGATTGTTTACATGTTAATCAATTTTGCCATGGTTGTTGTAGTTGATCCATGCAAGCTTTGAACCTGCTCTTGCCATGGTTAGCTTCATGAACATGTCATATTGCTGATGCTATGCTTGTTTTGTCATGCAAGGCTTTGTGATGAGTGAATTGAGCTCGCAAAGTTGCCTTCATAATTCTGTTTATGCCATGCTCTGTTTTCTGCTAAGTCTGAAACTGTTAATAAAACTTGCTATGTTTACATGGGTGCCATCATATCTTCTGTGCCTTTTGGGCTCATGGTCAGTGAGGGACTTTTTTCTATGCTTTGAGTAGTTTCATGCCATGCCTTTGTTTGCTATGATATGTTCCTGTAGAATGTTGTTTGCTTGCTCTAAACATTGCTTCCTGATGTTATTCTTGGCATGTTAGTATATTTCACCAAGTCTGTGAAGCTGATATCTTTTGCACTTTTGCCATGCTTGTTTGAGCCTGCTCTTGTGTTATTTAGCCGTAGTTCAGTGTTCATGTTTTGTCAAGCATCTTGAGTAGATCACTGCCATATGCTTTGGTGCTATGTTGGAGTGCAGTAGCTTAGTTTCTTGTTGAATTCTAGATGGCATCGTGCTGTTAATCGCAGAATTGTGCCATTCTTGTTTTGCTTGCCATTTGCAAACTGTGCATTCGATTCCGGTGATCTTTATATCGATTTCGACCGAAATCATCTCATCTTTCCAGCAGCACACTTGGTTTGCCAAGTTGATTCCTTGTTCATCCTTTTCCTTCCGGAGCACGCATATGCATTGCATATCACATCCCGCATGTCATGCCATGTTTTGCATCATGTTGCTTGTGCATTGCACCATGGTTGATTGTTATTCCTTTGCTTGTGTTCTTCCTTTGGGTAGAGCCGGGAGACGAGTACGTGATGAGGAACCTGTTGAGTACGCTAACGAGGGTCAAGCTTTCGTCAACTCTAAGAACTTTGCAGACAAGATAACAATACCCTCGAAATCACTTCTATCTTTGCTTGCTAGGTGTTCGCTCTTTTTCTATGCCGCGATACCTGCCACATGCTTTATCATGCCTCCCATATTTCCATGTCAAGCCTCTAACCCACCTTTCCTAGCAAACCATTGTTTGGCTATGTTACCGCTTTGCTCAGCCCCTCTTATAGCGTTGCTAGTTGCAGGTGAAGATGAAGTTTGTTCCTTGTTGGAACATGGATATTGTTGGGATATCATTATTATATCTCTTATTTAATTAATGCATATATATACTTGGTAAAGGGTGGAAGGCTCGGCCTTATTCGTGGCGTTTTGTTCCACTCTTGTCGCCCTAGTTTCCGTCATACCGGTGTTATGTTCCTTGATTTTGCGTCCCTTACGCGGTTGGGTGTTATGGGAACCCCTTGACAGTTCGCTTTGAATAAAACTCCTCCATCAAGGCCCAACCTTGGTTTTACATTTACCTAACAACTATCACCTTCCCTTGGGTTCTGCAGACTCAAGGGTCATCTTTATTTTAACCCCCCCGAGCCAGTGCTTGTCTAACTGTTGGTTCGAACCTGTCAGCCGCCGGTGGCCACCAGGGGAAACTCTTGGATGGCCTACCGGAAGTTTGGACAATCTGGTGTTGCCCTGACAACGAGATATGTGCATCTCCTATCAGGATGTCGGCACATCGGGTGGCTTTGCTGGTCATGTTTTACCATTGTCGAAATGTCTTGTAACCGGGATTCCAAGTCTGATCAGGTCTTCCCGCGAGAAGGAACATCCTTCGTTGATCGTGAGAGCTTGTGATGGGCTAAGTTGGGACACCCTGCAGGGTTTGAACTTTCAAAAGCCATGCCCGCGGTTATGGGCAGATGGGAATTTGTTAATATCCGGTTGTAGAAAACTTGACACACAACTTAATTAAAATGAATCAACTGCGTGTGTAGCTATGATGGTCTCTTTTCGGCGGAGTCCGGGAAGTGAACACGGTTCTTGTGTTATGCTTGAACGTAAGTAGTTTCAGGATCACTTCTTGATCGTTGTTAGCTTTTCGACCGTTGCTTTTCTTCTCTTCTCGCTCTCATTTGCATATGTTAGCCACCATATATGCTAGTGCTTGCTGTAGCTCCACCTCACTACCCTTCCCTACCCATAAGCTTAAATATTCTTGATCGCGAGGGTGTGAGATTGCTGAGTCCCCGTGACTCACAGATACTTCCAAACAGTTGCAGGTGCCGATGATACCAGTGCAGGTGACGCAACCCAGCTCAGATGGGAGCTCGATGAAGTCCTTGATCGTTGTTTTTTTGTTTTGTTTCTGGTTGATCAGTAGTGGAGCCCAGTTGGGACGATCGGGGATCTAGCATTTGGGGTTGTCTTCTTTTATTTGGTTCCATAGTCGGACCTTGATTATATTCTGGATGATGTATGGTTAACTTGTATTTGTGTGAAGTGGTGTTTGTAAGCCAACTCTTTATCCCTTTCTTATTCAGTACATGGGATGTGTGAAGATTACCCCTCTTGCGACAAGCCTACCATGCGGCTATGCCTCTAAGTCGTGCCCCGACACATGGGAGATATAGCCGCATCGTGGGTGTTACACTGCGGGTCCATAGCTAGTAGCTAGATGGCTTCTTCTCTCTCTATGATCTTCAATACCATGTTCTCCTCGATGTTCTTGGAGTTCTATCCAATGTAATATTCTTTTCCGGTTTGTTTGTTGAGATCCGATGAATTGTGGATTTATGATCAGATTATCTATGAATATTGTTTGAGTATTTTCTGAATTCTTATATGCATGATCAAATATCTTTGTATTTCTCTTTGAATTGTCGGTTTGGTTTGGCCAATTAGATTGCATGTTCTTGCAATGGGAGAGGTGCATAGTTTTGGGTTCAATCTTGCGGTGTCCTCACCCAGTGACATAGTAGGGGTAGCGATGCATGTATTGTATTGTTGCCATCAAGGGTAAAAAGATGGGGTTTTCATCATATTGCTTGAGTTTATCCCGCTACATCATGTCATCTTACTTAAGGCGTTACTCCATTCTTATGAACTTAATACTCTAGATGCATGCTGGATAGCGGTCGATGTGTGGAGTAATAGTAGTAGATGCGGGCAGGAATTGGTCTACTTGACACACACGTGGTGCCTATATTCATGATCATTGACTTGGATATCGTCATAACTTTGAGCATGCCATAAGTCCGATCCACTCTAGTGGAGAGGGTGACGGGGGCGGCCATGGAGGTGGATGAAAAGTGGACCCGGTAGAGCTCATTGGGGGTGTCACATTGGTGCAGCACCATCCCGGTACGGGCGTCCTTAATAGAAAAACCGAATCCGTCAAATTCAACGGTGATAGAATTTTCATGAGTAAAAGATCGAACGGAAACAAGATTTTTTATTAGTTTCAGTGAAACAAGTATATTAAACATTGTTAAAGCCATGGAAGATGATGGAAAAGAACTATGCCTAACATGAGTAATGGGTAGAGAGAAACCATCACCAATAGTGGTACGAGTGGAGTATTTACGGGGTAGGCGGAGGAGAGGTTACCGGGGTGCGATGACATGTGAGCGGTGGCGCCCGTGTCCATGTACCAGTCGCCGCCACCATTCTAGTAACCCGGAGACGGTGCGGAGTGTAGCACTGCTAGAAGGGCGGGATCCCACGGAGTGGTGGCTGCCTGTTGAGGGAAGCCGAGGCCACTAGCGGGTGGCGGCAGCATGGAGTAGCTATTGATATGTCTCCAACGTATCTATAATATTTGATTGTTCCATGTTGTTATATTATCATTCTTGGATCACTACTAGGAAAAGGGCTACTAATGGCGCACCAGTTTTGCCTACTAATGGCGCATCACTGGTGCGCCATTAGTATCACGCCACTAGTATTTTTTACTAATGGCACACCACTGGTGCGCCATTAGTATCTGGTATACTAATGGCGCACCACTAGTGCGTCATTAGTATAGGCCACGGTGCGCCATTAGTATAGGCCACTGGTGCGCCATTAGTATAGGCCACGGTGCGCCATTAGTATTTTTGAATTTTGAAGGCGGGAAAATAGTAGTGGCGCACCGTCTAACCCCCACCGTGCGCCATTGCTATTTTTGAATTTTGAATTTGGATCTGGATCGTGATTTTTTTGCCCATTTTTTGCTTGTTTTTTTGCTCGTTTTTTGGCACGATATTATTTCAAATTTTGTTCCTATTTTTGGATCTTGTACGTTCTTTTGCCGTGTTCTTTTGCCGGAGAGGAGTTCGCCGGAGAGGAGGAGGAGGAGGAGGAGGAGGAGGAGGAGGAGGAGGAGGTCACCGAAGAGGCGCTCGCCTACATCACCGGAGAGGAGGAGGTCGCCGGAGAGGAGTTCACTGAAGCATCGGAGAGGAGGAAGGAGAAACCATGAGGGAATGGGAGGAGAGGAGGGAGGAGGAGCTCACCGGAGAGGAGCGAGGAGGAGCTCACCGGAGAGGAGGGGGGAGAAACCATGAGGGGAGGGGAGGGGAGGAGAGGAGAGGAGGAGGAGGTCGCCGGAGAGGAGGAGGAGGTCGCCGAAGAGGAGGAGGAGGAGGTCGCCGGAGAGGAGGAGGGTAGTATGGTGGAGGAGAGAAGGGAAGATGGAGTGGAGGAGAGGAGGAGATGGAGTGGAGGAGAGGTGGAGTGGAGGAGAAGAATGAAGAGGTAAGGAGGAGAGGACCACGCCCAGCCATATATACGGCATAGTAATGGCGCACCGTGGGCAGGTGCGCCATTACTAATTTTTTTTGATTTATTTTGAATTTTGAAGGTGGGAAGATACTAATGGCGCACCATGGGCAGGTGCGCCATTAGTAAATTTGAATTTTTTTTGAAATTTTTTTTGAATTTTTTTGCCTCTCCAGATCTTAAAAGCCCCGTATCTTTTTTTCTGTTAGGTTTTTGAGGATTTTGAAATTGTTTAACCGAGACCCCCCCGTTAAATTCGGATGTAACTTTTCGAGTAGATGATTTTTCATATAAAAAACTTTTTCATCCGAGTTCGTACGCAAAAGTTATGCCCATTTTTACAAATTCTCGAGAGATTTTGCAAAAAAGTCAAAAATTCATGTTTGTAAATTTTGCTAACAACTAGACCACATATCACATGGGAATCTTATTTTCTTTTATTTTTTTGACATTTCTATCATTTTCTTTTATTTATTTTTTTGAAACTAAAAAGGAGGTCCACGGGGGGGGGGTGCATTCGGGCGAATGTTTGGGCCAAGTTACTAATGGCGCACCACTCCCACGGTGCGCCATTAGTAGTTTTGAAAAACTTAGAAATTTCTTTTACTAATGGCGCACCGTGGATGTGGTGCGCCATTACTAGTTCAACTAGTAATGGCGCACCACTCCCACGATGCGCCATTAGTAGTTTTGAAAAAATTAAATTTTTTTTACTAATGGCGCACCGTGGATGTGGTGCGCCATTAGTATTTGCACACTAATGGCGCACCAACACATGGTGCGCCATTAGTATATAGTAATGGCGCACCACATGTCTGGTGCGCCATTAGTGTCAATTCCATCTATAGCCCTTTTCCTAGTAGTGGATGTTTTACAATCATTTTATAGCAACTTTATATCATTTTCTGGGACTAACCTATTGATATAGTGCCTAGCGCTAGTTGTTGTTTTTAATTATTTTTTACTTCACAGAATATTAGTACCAAACAGAGCCCAAATGCAGCAAAACTTTTTGCGATTTTTTTGGACCATAAGACAACTTGGGAGCCAAGGAAGCACCAGAGGGGAGGCCCATGGGGCCCAAAAGACACCAGGGCGCGCCAGATGCCCCTAGGCGCCCTGATGGGTTGTGGGGCCCACGGGGGTCTCCTCCACCTCCTCTCAGCTCTATAAATACCCAAATATTCCAGAAACCCTGGGGGAGTGAACGAAACACAATTCCAGCCACCGCAAGTTCCAGAACCACAAGATCCAATCTAGAGCCCTTCCGACACTCTGCCGGAGGGGAACACGATCATAGAGGGGGTTCATCATCCTCATTGGTGCTCCTCCGATGATGCGTGAGTAGTTCACCATAGACCTACGTATCCGTAGGCAGTAGCTGATGGCTTCTTCTCTCTTTTTCATGCTCAATACAATGTTCTCCTCATTGTACTTGGAGATCTATTTGATGTAATGACTTTTTGCAGTGTGTTTGTTGGGATCCGATGAATTTCGAGTTTATGATTAGATCTATATCCATGAATATTATTTGAGTTTTCTTTGATCTCTTATATGCATGATTATTTATAGCCTCGTATTTCTTCTCTGAATCTTTGGTTTAGTTGGGCCGACTAGATCCATTTTTCTTGCAATGGGAAGATGTGCTTTGTGATGGGTTCGATCTTGTAGTGTCCTCACCAAGTGACATAAGGGGTAGCGAGGCACGTATGTATCATTGCTATTAAGGATAAAAAGATGGGGTCTATTCCTACATGAATAGATCTTGTCTACATCATGTCATCGTTCTTATTGCATTACTCTATTTCTCCATGAACTTAATACACTAGATGCATGCTGGATAGCGGTCGATGTGTGGAGTAATAGTAGTAGATGCAGATTGTTCCGGTCTACTAATCTTGGATGTGATGCCTATATTCATGATCATTGCCTAGGATATCGTCATAATTATTTGATCTTCTATCAATTGCCCAACAGTAATTTGTTTACCCACTGAGGGAGTTCGGGACTAAGGGGTCCTCCGGCGTCCGGCCTGTTATCCATGGGCCGGACTGATGGGCTGTGAAGACATGAAGGCCGAAGACTGCACCGTGTCTGGATTGGACTCTACTTGGCATGGAAGGCAAGCTTGGCGACCGAAGATTCCTTCTTATGTAACCGACTCCATGTAAACCATGGATCCCCTTGGTGTCTATATAAACCGAAGGGGGTAGTCCGGAAAGAATGCCACATATACTCATCACCATACCCACATAGGCTAGACTTGTAGGGTTTAGCCATTACGATCTCGTGGTAGATCAGCTCTTGTAATACTCATATTCATCAAGATCAATCAAGCAGGAAGTAGGGTATTACCTCCATAGAGAGGGCCCAAACCTGGGTAAACATCGTGTCCCCCGTCTCCTGTTACCATCGATCCTAGACGCATAGTTCGGGACCCCCTACCCGAGATCCGCCGGTTTTGACACTGACATTGGTGCTTTCATTGAGAGTTCCACTGTGCCGTCGACAAAAGGTTTGATGCCCCCTTCAATCATCAATAATGACGTTGTCCAAAGAGGAACCTTCCTCCCTGGACAGATCTTCGTATTCGTCAGCTTCGTACTGCGGGCCAACTCTCTTGGCCATCTAGAGTAGATCGACAACTACGCCCCTGGCCATTAGGTCAGATTCGGAAGCTTGAACTACGTCGTGGATATCCATAAAGACTTGATCTTTGAGGGATTTGAACCCGCGGCGATCACTCCCCCTCATCCCAATGAACGTGACTTAAATCTGTCATCGGATCACACCCAGGAGATGGTTCCTGTGGCTGCAATGAGCTTAGAGCCGAAGCAGATCGAGCCAACCGAGGCCGCACAGTCCGTGGCGTCGGAGCCGCACATGGACTCGGCGCCCTGCAATATTCGCTTTAACGGAACTTCGGACTTGTCTCCGGCTATAAGTGCCGGACTGTGTACGCCCGCGAACACCGAGCTAGATCGGGTATCGATCTTCGAGTTCAGTGCCGCTGACGTTTTCCAGCACTCGCCTTTGGGCGACGTGCTAAAATCTTTAAAGAATTTGTCCTTGGAGGACTCACAGCCGAACTATGTCCGGTTCGAGCTAGAGACGGATGATGAGGAATTTTGCTGCCCACCCGCCACCCACTTCATAGTCACCGTCAATGACTTAACCGACGTGCTTGACTATGGCTCCGAAGACATCGACGGTATGGATGACGATGCCGACGAGGAGCAAGGCCAAGACCCGCCATTCACTGGACGTTGGACGGCTACCTCTTTGTCGTGGAATTTTCACGGGATATGTCCTAGCAAAAGGACTTAGTTGTAGGGACATCGCAACTAGGAAGCTTAAAGGGGTTAATCGGGACAAAGGACACGAGAGGTTTTATACTAGTTCGGCCCCTTACGATGAAGGTAAAAGCCTACGTCTAGTTGTGTTGGAATTGCTGGGATTTCGATCACCAAGAGGCTAATCCGCCGGCTTGGTTATCGATCTCTTGTTTCTTGCCCTAAGCCGACGCTGGGTCATCCCCTTATATACACGGGTTGACGCCTGGCGGCCTATAGAGTCCCGGCTGGCTCATAAAACGTGTCCGGCTCGGTGACTTCTTTTATATGCCTTTCTTTACAAGTCTTTCCTTACATACGGCAGTTTACAATATTGGGCCTTAAGCCGCTTCTGTGCTTAGGCTTTCTATAAGCCTTAATAAACTATCGCCTTGAATGTTACTGGGCTTCCTTTGTGACCCGCCATTGGGGCTGACCCGGCCCCTCCTGGGCGGGTCATACCTGGTAGCTATATCCCCAACATTAGGCCCCAGGTTGACTTTGAACTTTGTTCTTTGTCAATCTTCAATACTTAGACGAAATCCATCTTCCTCTCTTCGCAGAAATTTTTGTAACCCACCATGACGTCATTTCTTGAAAACATGAAAAACTATTATGACGTCATCTCTCAACGGATCTTTATCCTTTAATGCCTTCCAAGAATCGAGGCGTCCGTTTAGTTGGATAATCATTATTCGGGTCTTCCTCGATTTTCGCGCTCGCCTGTTCGCTTATCCTCTTATAAATAGGCATGCCCTGGTCTTTCTCATTCTTCTCTCTTCTTCGTATTCTACCTCTCGCAACCCCCGCTGCTACTCGAGCTCTGCCGTCGTCAGAGAGCACCTCACCTCCGTGGACTTTGGCCGCTGCATCAACTGGAATCGGTCCAGAGAACGGCGGCAACTCTCCGCGGAAGATTTGTGGCTGTAAGCGTTTCCCTTCTTGCTCCTCACATCTGCATTAGGGCTTTCTAGGTTTTTGCGTGTTCTTCATAGTTCATCACAGTTTCTTTGTAGTTCTTCCACTGCAGCCTCTTCTTTATCTGTGACGCCCGGATGATCAAGCTAAGTAAACCTCTGCTAATGTTGCCACGTCACCACGATTACTGTTGATAATCTCGCGATGATTCAAAACTCGTTCAAATTCAAATTTTAAATAAAGTAAAACTAGAAAAGTTTTCAAACGTCAAAACTAAAATGTTTGGGTTGTGACAAATAAATAATAAGTAATTATGGTGGAGAAACCAAACCTTGATAAAATGTTTAAGGGCTTTAAACTAATTAAAACCGAAGTGAAAACAATTAAACAAATACCTATTGGATTTTATAAAATATTAAAATTATTTTATTATGGGTTAAGAATTGATGTCCCAGCAGTTTGTTTATAAATACTAATTTAGGTACTAGTGGTGATTTTTGTAAAAAACTAAAAATTAAAAGAAACTAGAAATAAAACAGAAAAGAAAATAAGAAAAAGAATCAAAACAAAAACAGAACTAATACACACACACACAAAAAGAAGGAAAGAACCCCCAGGGCTCCGGCCCAGCAGCCCCCGGCCCAACTGGGCCAAGTCCCGGCCAGGCCGGCCCAGCTTCCCCTCCCTGGCATATAACCCCCCCCCCCCACCGACAGAAACCCTAGCTAATCGCCCCCCCCACTCCCCACGTCTCTCCTCTCCCCTTCCCGATCCGATCTAGATCGGGGATGAGCCCGCTCCCCCCCCACCTCGCGACGCCCGTGTCCCGACCCCGTCGTCAGACACCCCCGTCGCCTCGACGCTCGCGTCGACCCCCTCCCCTGTGCCCCGTCGCTGGTGTTGCCCATCGCCGGACCTCACCGCCTCCTCGGCACCTTCCACGACGGCCTACACCAGGCCTCGCCGTCCCCGGCGCCACCACGTCGTCGTCCCGAACCCCGCCGTCACCGTTCGCCGGACTACCTCGTCCCTGGCGCCACCGGACCTCGTCGCCGCCGCCTGGAGCTCCTCTGCCTCGTCTGTCGCCCCGTCCTCGTCTCCCCCTCGACGGCTCCACCGAGCCACGCCGATCCCCTGCCCGCCAACGCCGGTGAGGGCCACGCCCTCCCCTTTTTCCCCTGCTCTTGGCTGCGCCTGCCCGCGCCGAAGCACGCACGCTCGCGCCGCCCGCTTTGGCCTGCCCCTGCCCCATGGTTCGCCGTCGTGCTCGCTCCCCGCACCGCCGCCCGCCTCGCACACTGCCTCGTCGCCGCTCGCCGTGACCTTCCTCTCGCGTGAGGCCTTGCCGCCTTGAATGCCCGTCACCGCTTACTCCGCCCTATCGCGGTCCCTCCCGTGGCGCCGCCCTCCGCCGCCTCCCTTGGCCGGCGTCGTGGGCACCGGCGGCCTCGCCACGCCCGTGGCTGGCGCCCCCCTGCCTGTCAATCTGGGCGAACGCCCAGTCGAGCGCCGCAACGCCCACCCGCCCCGTTAGGCCCAGCGCCCGACATGCCCCCTTGGGCCACTGACCAAATGGCCCCACGTCCCAGAACAAAAAAGGGATTTAAGAAAAGAATTTTAAAAAATATAATAATAAAAATAATTAATTAATTAATTAATTAAGGAATTAATTAAGTTAATTAATTATAATTAGATTAACCTAATCACTAATTAACCTAATTAACTGTTAGTTAATTAAAACAGAGTATGACGAACGGGACCCACCTGTCAGGTTGACCAAGTCAACTACTGACGTCATGCTGACGTCATGATGACGTCAGCAGACACTATTCTGGATAATGTTGATTAAATTAAATAAATAAATCCTAGAAATGATTTAAATCTTTTAAAATTAATATAAAATAAACCGTAGCTCGGATGGAAAAACTTTGTACATGAAAGTTGCTCAGAACGACGAGACGAATTTGAATACGCAGCCCGTTTATCCGCCACGCATCCCTAGCATAGCGAACGTGCAACTTTCCCCCTCTGTTTCATCTGTCCGAAAACGCGAAACACCGGGGATACTTTCCCGGATGTTTCCCCCCTTCACCGGTATCACCTCATACCGCGATAGGGCACCCCTAGCACCGATACTTGTCATGTCATGCATCGCTATGCATCTGTTTGCTTAAATATTTATTGTTTCTTCCCCCTCTTCTCTCGCTAGACACCGAGACCGACGACCCTGCTACCCAGTACGACTACGGAGTTGACGATCCCTCTCTCTTGCCAGAGCAACCAGGCAAGCCCCCCCTTTGATCACCAGATATCGCCTACTCTTCTCTATACTGCTTGCATTAGAGTAGTGTAGCATGTTACTGCTTCCCGTTAATCCTATACTGATGCATAGCCTGTCCTTGCTACTACTGTTGTTACCTTACCTGCAATCCTAATGCTTAGTATAGGATGCTAGTTTATCATCAGTGGCCCTACATCCTTGTCCGTCTGCCATGCTATACTATCGGGCCGTGATCACTCGGGAGTTGATCACGGGTATATTCTATATACTTTATACATGATACATGTGGTGACTAAAGACGGGTCGGCTTGAGGAGCACCCGCGAGTGGATCTTTGAGGCGGAGCGACAGGGCAGGTTCCGACCACCTAGGAGAGAGGTGGGCCTGGCCCTGGTCGACGTTCGCGGATACTTAACACGCTTAACGAGATCTAGGTATTTGATCTGAGTTTGGCCATTTGGTCTATACGCACTAACCATCTACGCGGGAGTAGTTATGGGTATCCCGGCGTCGTGGTATCAGCCGAAGCCTTCATGACGTCAGCGACTGAGTGGCGCACGCCGGATTGGAACGTAAGCCTGCTCTTGTATTAAGGGGGCTAGTTCTGCTTCCGGCCGCGTACGCAACGTGCAGGTGTGCTAAGGGCGATGGGCCCAGACCCCTGTGCGCTTAGGTTTAGACCGGCGTGCTGACCTCTCTGTTGGTCTAGGTGGGGCTGCGACGTGTTGATCTTCCGAGGCCGGGCATAACCCAGGAAAGTGTGTCCGGCCAAATGGGATCAAGCGTGTTGGGGTATGTGGTGCACCCCTGCAGGGAAGTTAATCTATTCGAATAGCCGTGATCTTCGGTAACAGGACGACTTGGAGTTGTATCTTGACCTTATGACAACTAGAACCTGATACTTAATAAAACACACCCTTCCAAGTGCCAGATACAACCGGTGGTCGCTCTCTCACAGGGCGACGAGGGGAGGATCATCGGTTAGGATTATGCTATGCGATGCTACTTGGAGGACTTCAGTCTACTCTCTTCTACATGCTGCAAGACGGAGGCTGCCAGAAGCGTAGTCTTCGAAAGGATTAGCTATCCCCCCTCTTATTCTGGCTTTCTGCAGTTCAGTCCACCGATATGGCCCTTTACACATTTACCCATGCATATGTAGTGTAGCTCCTTGCTTGCGAGTACTTTGGATGAGTACTCACGGTTGCTTTCTCCTTCTTTCCCTCTATCCCTTCTACCTGGTTGTCGCAACTAGATGTTGGAGCCCAGGAGCCAGACGCTACCGTCGACGACGACTCCTACTACACCGGAGGTGCCTACTACTACGTGATGCCCGCTGACGACGACCAGGAGTAGTTAGGAGGATCCCAGGCAGGAGGCCTGCGCCTCTTTCGATCTGTATCCCAGTTTGTGCTAGCCTTCTTAAGGCAATCTTGTTTAACTTATGTCTGTACTCAGATATTGTTGCTTCCGCTGACTCGTCTATGATCGAGCTCTTGTATTCGAGCCCTCGAGGCCCCTGGCTTGTAATATGATGCTTGTATGACTTATTTTATTTGTAGAGTTGTGTTGTGATATCTTCCCGTGAGTCCCTGATCTTGATCGTACACGTTTGCGTCTATGATTAGTGTACGATTAAATCGGGGGCGTCACATTATCCAAAAAGAGATATATACTTGTGCAGTAGCTGTTTTGTGCCTACACTTGATACTAGTAGATCCCTTTTCCCGGTATAAAGGCCTCATTAGGACTCACGAACTCATCTGCGCTAGACTTTTAGGTCTAGAATATTTTCCATTTTGAATAGCCATTTGATCTAGAATAATATCAAGCAATTAGGAAACTTGTTTGTCCCAACACTTAGCCGAATCTGTTTTTCTCAAATATCTGTAGTCATGGTGGCTTACTGCACCGGCTTACTTTTCCTTATATGACATTAGCCCCTACTTAAGCCGCCGTTACTCCTTTGTACCATCATCACTTAACTTCACCATTATCATTGAATTGAACCGGCATGTTACTTTCTTTTCAGTTCGTCTTTTGAACATCATGCCGTCAAAAGCACCGACTGTCTGCAACTGGGTTCCTTCAACAGTAACTGAGGATAATTTAAAGGACTTCTTCTCCATAGGATTTTTGCCAGGTAAGAATATTATGTCTTACAGTGCACCTGACTCGGACGAGGAACAGCCCAATCCAAAAGATGGTGAAGTCATTGTATTTTCTGACCACATGAATCATGGCTTTTCGCCGCCCGGCTCAAAGTTCTTCAGAGATGTTCTCCATTTTTTCAAACTTCACCCTCAAGATCTCGGGCCCAATTCCATATCCAATATCTGCAATTTCCAAGTTCTCTGTGAGGTGTACCTTCAAGAAGAACCGACTGTGGAACTCTTTAGAGAGTATTTTTATCTGAACCGCCAGAACGAGTGCACCAATGGCCCTATCTTGGAACTTGGAGGCATCTCAATTCAGCGCCGACAAGGCGCCGTCTTCCCCCTCATAGTCTTGCCGAGTCATCCCAAAGACTGGAATCAGACCTGGTTCTTTTGTCAAGACACTTCACCAGCCAACGAGAAACCACTGTCGGGTTACCGCGCGGAGCGTATGGATTCCAAGTTTGTGCTCCCTGACAAACTCACTGCTGCCGAACGCAAGAAGCTTATTCCATCAATTAAAAGGATTAACGCTTTATTGGAGAACGGCTTAACCGGAGTTGACTTGACCCGTTGCTAGGTCTCATGGCGGGTCATCCCTCTAAGCTGCTGATCCAAATTGATGTATGAATATGGTGGAGGCCCAAATGACTCTCTTCGTCACAGCTCCGTTCAATTAACTAAAGAATATATTGTTTCAATGTCGACCCTTCTGGCGAACGGCAAATATGAAGACTGCAGTAAGGTCAGGTTAAACCCCTTCTGCAAACTTAACCCGGCGCTAGAGGTAAAGAACCTCTGACCTCTTTCTCTTTGTATTTTCCTCAGCCTTTTTAAATACATGTATGACCTTTCATCTTGTTTATTTGTTTACAGGCCAAATCTGATTTCTGGAAAGCCAAGTATGACCACAAAGCCGCCGCCATGACCGCCAAGAAGACGACCCGGAGGTCTAAGAAGAAGAAGAGCACCGCTGGGGACCTGTTAAAGCTTGACGATGATACTTCTGAGTCGGAGGTAGCCCTTGACTCCCTTGGCCAGTTTTTTAATAACCTTATTGACACTGATTATTGCCAGGATGACACGGGGGCCAGTCAGGCCGGAGAAGAAGAGGTAATTATTTCCTCCGACTCAGACCATTTGCCGAGATAGAAACTTCGACGGGTAACCCAGAAAGTAAGGTTTTCGCACCCTTTGGCTTATTTGGACCCTCATTTTCTTTTGAAAAAACAGCAACACGAGAGCCGTCGTCAAGCCTGGAACGATGATGGGCCGCCTTCTGTTGTACAACAAACTCCTCAAAAACGCCAAAATGAGGTCCCTTTTATATTCCTCTTCGGCTTTCATTAATGAATCTATTCTCTTGTGTTACTGACATTATTTGCCCCTTGAAGGAGGTCTCTTGCTCTTCTGGCGACTCATCTCAAACGCAATTTCCGGCCTTCAAGACTGCCCCTGGGTAAGGAAAAAAATCATCTTTCCGCTATGTCTTTAAAAATTACACCGTTGCACTAATTGTCTTATAAAATCTTCCTTAGTGGCCAAACAAAATCCAAGAAGGCCAAAGTGGTTAAACCGGTGGAAGACCCGTCAGTTCTTGCACCTGAACCGGCTATGCCAACTTCTCCCCCTCAAACTGAAGCGCCAGAAGATCCGGCTGTGACGGCTCAATCGGACCCTCCTGAACCGTCAGCTGATGAGACCACTCTCAACCTGGCTATAACTAAACCATCCAGTTCAGCTAACCCACCGACAACTTCTGACACTGATGTCTTGATTACTGGTAGCCGGTTTGTTGAGCCAGGGAACCCCACCATATTAGCTCGACACACTGCTAAACAAGAAGCCTTGAAGAAGCAGAAGGTGCAGTTTGATGTCTCCCATTACACCCATCTCAATGTCAATGATTTGATGTCTGGCTATCTCAGTCATGTGCACTCCAGCCGTGACTCGGAGATCGAGATGGTCAAGCAATTGCAACTGAAGTATGAGGTATGCTCTTCCGGCTTACTTATATTCTGCCAGCCCCCAAGTCTTTAGATTATGACAAAACCTGAATGATCTGTAGACTTATGATATAGGCTAAAGCTTTACCTTTAGTTTTTTCTGAAGTCCAATAAAGTAGTATAAACTTCACCTGTAGTCCCCAAGGGCCGGTTCACTTGATCATAAATGAGCCGGTACTTATTTTCATAACTGTCTTGTGCCGAACCCAACAAATATTGTAATCCGGCTTAATCTTGAGAGACTTTCTGAATATCATGCATTAGCCCCCAAGTGCCAAGTGTTGTAACTTTGTAAGGTACTTGGGACTTGAAATATATTAGAGTCATAAGAAATTGTTTTGGCATACATTATCCCCCAAGTGTCAAGTGCTTGAGACTTGAATCTTGAACTTTTAGTTTAAACCTTGACACACCTGTGTATGTTTTGTAGAACGCCTTATCTGAATTGGGTTCCCAATTAACTGACGCCAAGACCCGGCTGGCGGATCAAGAGGAAGAAATCAAGTCTGCTAATTCTAAACTTCAATTAAGTCTTGCTGAGACATAAAAACTGAAAACCAGCTTGACTGCCAAAAAGAAATCCTCGGCTGAAGAAAAGACACTGCTGACACAACGCGCCGAAAAAGCTGAAGCGGCTCTTGAGGAAGTTACCACGAAGCTGTTCGGTTTAAAGAACCAGGTGTCTCAAATGGTTTCCGCCATCTTTGGTAAGCCATTTGTACTGATCTTTTATACCTTCTTTTGACCCGGAATATAAACCGCCAGCTGACCCCTTGTTTACAAAATATGTGCAGGCCCGCGAAGCAAGAATCTGAGCCAAGATAATGTGACTAAACTAAAGGCGGTCTATACTTTAGTGGAGCAGTTGTACATTGGCGCTCAACGAGCACTTGCTGCTATCTCTCCTGCCAATCAAGGACCCAACCGGCTCAGTGATGTCTTAAAAAAATTGTCAATGTTACCCGTCAGGTTCCAAGAAGTCAAACGATCATGTGCCAGAGCCAGAGCCTTGACTGCCCTGAGCCGCTCCAAATCCTGGGTGCCAGATCTAGAGCCGGCGGATGTAGCCAGGGGGCACCCTACCGTGAAGGAAGATGAGTCTCTATTTGAGCAGGATGACTTCGTTGCTTGTGTGAGGGGAGTTTGACCTCAGGCTGCCATCCTTGGAGATGAAACCAATATTGAAAAATATCAGCTGGGTTTTGATTTGGAGAATAAGAAGATGGCAACTTCCTCTTACAAGGTGACAGATCTAATCCTGCTGGTTCGTCAACATACATTTGCTTCAGAAGTTGACCCGGCTGGCCTGATTGATGAAGAAGCAGAATTCATTGTCTTGAACGGTTTTGACTGGTCAAAACCGAGCTTCCAATCAGCAGAAGGAGGTGAACCGGCGAGGGAAGAGTGAGAACCATCTTCGTGGGCTCTTTAGAGCCTTGTAATAGATTTAGCTTGAAACAACCGCATATTTTGCCTATGCCATCGTGCATCAGATGTCGTGTGTGACTCTTTGCTTCCTGATGTCAATATATGCGTCACATTTATGGTTATCTCTATAATATTTCGGCTCTGTTCCTGTAGAAAAGGAAAAAAATGGTTTGGCAGTTTAGCACCGAACGGGTCAAAACACCCGGTATATAACCAATGGTTTATCATAGTAGAAGAAACAGAAACAGGTGCGAAAATAAACAAGGTTGAAACAACCTTTGATTAACACAGAAACAACTATTCATAAATAATAGTCATACCTGTATTTTTTACCTCTGGACCACCGGTTTATATGACCCGGGTGATGAGGTTGATGATCCAGTCCTTTTGAGAAGTCAATGCTTCTGTACGCCTGATGACTATCATGCCTTGGCGGTTTATTGTCAAATAGTCAAGCCGGTCAAAAAGACCGTGCTTATTGTTTAAATTTGAGACAATAAAAGACCAATAAGACAAATAACAGGTGGCAAACGATATAAATTAACCTTGTAACCAAAGGTTTGGGGTTTCTGATTCGAATACGATCAGTAAACCGGACCAAAGGGGTTAAGCTAAGATTCGAATACGATCGTATAGCCCCCAGTGGCTTTGGCGTTGCGCCGATCAAGATGGTACCGACAACTATGTTCTCTTTGGTTCAAATACGACCTATGTTTGAACAGGAAGCCCCCAAATGACCTTGAGAGGTTTTTAACGACCCTGATTCGAATACGATCCAAGTCAGACCCAAAAGGGGTTAAGCTATGATTCGGATACGATCAAGAGGCCCCCTAGTGAGTTTGGCTTTGAGCCGATCAAGAGGGTTACGACAGCTATGTTCTCTTTGGTTTGAATACGACCTATGTTTGAACAGGAAGCCCTCAAATGATCATGAGGTTTACAGCTAGATTCGAATACGATCATAAGCCGGACCAAAAAGGTTAGACTTGATTCACATATGATCAGCTCCTTAATAGTCATTTAAATAGTAAAAGAGAGTAAAGATATATAATCTTTGAAAAGGAAAAAAGACAGAGGTCCTGCTTTATTACTTATCATACTATATACAACGTCAAAGTATGTACATGACGAGAGCCGGTGGCTCAGGTGTAGTATGGCCGAAGTTGAGCAATGTTCCACGGCCGGCGGGTTTCCTCCTCCGACTTACGTGAGTCTTTGTGCTCTCGAACATCAATGAGGTAATATGACCCATTGTTTAAGTCCTTGCTGACCACAAAGGGTCCTTCCCAAGGCGGGGATAACTCGTGTGCATCTGACAGATCCTGGATGAGCCGGAGCACCAGGTCACCTTCTTGAAAAGTCCTGGATTTAACCCGGCGGCCGTGATAACGGCGCAGGTCCTGTTGATAAATTGTTGATCGAGCCGCTGCTAAGTCTCTCTCTTCATCTAACAAGTCAAGTGCATCATGTCTGGCTTGTTCGTTATTAGCTTCAACATAAGCCGCCACATGAGGCAAGTCATGACGGATGTCACTAGGCAGCACCGCTTCCACTCCATAAACCATGAAGAAAGGTGTATAACCCGTGGACCTGTTAGGAGTGGTGTTGATACTCCAGAGTACCGAGGGTAACTCCTCTACCCAACAACCCGGCGTCCGTTGTAAGGGAACTGAGGGAGTCCTGGATTAGGGGGTGTTCGAGTAGCTGGACTATACCTTCAGCCGGACTCCTGGACTATGAAGATACAAGATTGAAGACTTCGTCCCGTGTCCGGATGGGACTTTCCTTGGCGTGGAAGGCAAGCTTGGCGATGCGGATATTCAAGATCTCCTACCATTGTAACCGACTCTATGTAACCCTAACCCTATCTGGTGTCTATATAAACCAGAGGGTTGTAGTCCGTAGGCAATCAATCCCATATACAACAATCATACCATAGGCTAGCTTCTAGGGTTTAGCCTCCTTGATCTCGTGGTAGATCTACTCTTGTACTACCCATATCATCAATATTAATCAAACAGGATGTAGGGTTTTACCTCCATCAAGAGGGCTCGAACCTGGGTAAAACATCATGTTCCCTGCCTCCTGTTACCATCCGGCCTAGACGCACAGTTCGGGACCCACTACCTGAGATCCGCCGGTTTGACACCGACATTGGTGCTTTCATTGAGGGTTCCTCTGTGTCGTCGCCTTTAGGCCCGATGGCTCCTTTGATCATCAACAACGATGCGGTCCAGGGTGAGACTTTGCTCCCCGGACGGATCTTCGTCTTCGACGGCTTCACTCTATGGGCTAATTCGCTCGGCCACCTGGAGCAGATCGAAAGCTACGCCCGTGGCCATCCAGTCAGGTTTGGAAGCTTAAACTACACGGCTGACATCCGCGGAGACTTGATCTTCGACGGGCTCGAGCCACGGCCAAGCGCGCCGCACTATCTCGAGGGGCATGATCTAGCTCTGCCCCCGGACAGTGTCCTGGAGGCCGCACACGCATCGGTTCCGACCCCTAACTCGGAGCCTATTGCGCCAATCGAGGATGAGCGGTTGGATGTCACCTCGGGGGCTGCGATCCCGAAAGCGATCGAGCCGAACGCTAGCCCCGCACTCTGCACGACCCGTGACTCCGAGGATCCGGACTCCTCCCCGGACTTCGAACCCCCCGCGCCCCTGCCAATCGAATCCGATTGGGCGCCGATAATGGAGTTCACCACCGCAGACATCTTTCAGCATTCGCCTTTTGGCAACATCCTGAATTCTCTTAAGTCTCTCTCTTTATCAGGAGAGCCCTGGCCGGACTACGGTCAGCGAGGGTGGGATACGGACGATGAGGAAATTCAAAGCCCACCCACCACCCACTTTGTAGCCACTGTCGACGATCTAACCGACATGCTTGACTTCAGCTCCGAAGACATCGACGGCATGGACAACAATGTAGGAGACGAACAGGAACCAGCACCTGTAGGGCGCTGGAAGGCCACCTCGTCATATGACATATATATGGTGGATACTCCAAAAGATGAATATGGCGATGGAACAGTGGGGGATGACGCCCCCAAGAAACAGCCAAAGCACCGGCGTCAGCGGCGCCACTCTAAATCCCGCCAAAGCAAAAACGGTGATTCCGGCACGGGAGATAATACTACCCCGGATAGCGCCGAAGAACACCCACCTCAGCAAGATTCGGCACAAGAAGATGGAGAAGCCAGCCCTCATGAGAGAGCGGCAGACCGAGAGGTCGAGGATGATAACTATACGCCTCCCTCCGAAGACGAGGCAAGCCTCGATGACGACGAATTCGTCATACCATCAGACCCCGCCGAACAAGAGCGTTTTAAACGCAGGCTTTTAGCCACGGCAAGCAGCCTCAAGAAAAAGCAGCAACAGCTTAGAGCTGCCCAAGATTTGCTAGCTGACAGATGGACTGAAGTCCTTGCGGCCGAAGAGTATGAACTCGAACGCCCCTCCAAGAGTTACCCGAAGCGCAGGCCGCTACCCCGATCAGAGGAGGAAGCACCTACATCACCAGCGCATGACATGGCAGACCGGCCACCTCACGGCCGCGACAGAGAGGCCTCTCGGCCCTCCACCCAAGCCATGCCCCGACGCCGCTCAACTAAGGCACGGGAAAATGTGCCCGGCCTGCGAGACATACTGGAGGATAAGGCAAGACAAACAAGATCGATCTACGGATCGCGCAGGCGCCCTACGGCATGTGACAATGATCTTCACGCCGGATACAACAAATCCGGCCGGGCCGAACACAACAGACATAGCTCTTCCGAGCTGCGTCGTGATATAGCCCAGTACAGAGGCACCGCACACCCACTATGCTTCACGAATGAAGTAATGGATCATAAAATCCCAGAGGGTTTCAAACCCGTAAACATCGAATCATACGATGGCACAACAGATCCGGCGGTATGGATCGAGGATTATCTCCTTCACATCCACATGGCACGCGGCGATGATCTACACGCCATCAAATACCTCCCGCTCAAACTTAAAGGACCGGCCCGGCATTGGCTTAACAGCTTGCCAGCAGACTCAATCGGTTCTTGGGAGGACCTGGAAGCCGCATTCCTCGACAACTTCCAGGGAACTTACGTACGACCGCCGGATGCCGACGACTTAAGCCACATAATTCAGCAGCCAGAGGAATCGGCCATACAATTCTGGACACGGTTCCTAACAAAGAAAAAATAGATAGTCGACTGTCCGGACGCAGAGGCCCTAGAAGCCTTCAAGCATAACATCCGTGACGAGTGGCTTGCCCGGCACCTGGGATAGGAAAAGCTAAAATCCATGGCAGCCCTCACGACACTCATGACCCGCTTTTGCGCGGGAGAAGACAGCTGGCTAGCTCGCAGTAACAACTTATCAAAGAACCCTGGTAATTCAGATACCAAGGACAAAAGTGGCAGGACACGTCGGAATAAGCAAAAACGCTGCGTTAACAGCGACAACAATGAAGACACGGCAGTCAATGCCGGATTCAAAGGCTATAAATCCGGTCAGCGGAAAAAGCCATTCAAAAAGAATACTCAGGGCCCGCCCAGTTTGGACCGAATACTCGATCGCTTGTGCCAGATACATGGCACCCCCGAAAGGCCAGCCAATCACACTAACAGGGATTGTTGGGTGTTCAAGCAGGCAGGAAAATTAAGGGCCGAAAACAGGGACAAGGGGCGGCACAGCGACGACGAGGAGCCCAAGCCGCCGAACAACAATGGACAGAAGGGCTTTCCCCCACAAGTGCGGACGGTGAACATGATATACACAACCCACATTCCCAAGCGGGAGCGGAAGCGTGCGCTACGGGACGTATACGCGATAGAGCCAGTCGCCCCAAAGTTCAACCCATGGTCCTCCTGCCCGATCACTTTTGATCGAAGGGACCATCCCACTAGCATCCATCATGGCGGCTTCGCGCATTGGTTCTCGACCCAATCATCGACGGATTTCATCTCACAAGAGTCCTCATGGACGGCGGCAGTAGCCTGAACCTGCTTTATCAGGATACAGTGCGGAAAATGGGCATAGATCCCTCAAGGATTAAGCCCACAAGAACGACCTTTAAAGGCATTATACCAGGTGTAGAAGCCAACTGTACAGGCTCAGTAACACTTGATGTGGTCTTCGGATCCCCAGACAATTTCCGAAGCGAAGAGTTAATCTTTGATATAGTCCCGTTTCGCAGTGGCTATCATGCCCTGCTCGGACGAACCGCATTCGCAAAGTTCAATGCGGCGCCGCACTACGCATATCTCAAGCTCAAGATGCCAGGCCCTCGAGGAGTAATTACGGTCAAAGGAAACACCGAACGCTCCCTCCGTACGGAGGAGCATACGGCGGCTCTCGCAGCGGAGGTACAAAGTAGCCTTCTCAGGCAATTCTCCAGTCCGGCCATTAAAAAGCCAGACACCACCAAGCGCGCCCGGAGTAACCCACAGCAGGACCGCCTGGCACACTCTGAGCAAGCGTAGCAATGCGGCCCCAACCCCAGCCTTCGCGACATAGCGAAGCCAGTACCTCGCGTACATAACTACGCCCTTGAAATACCATGGGCATAGGGGAAGGGGCACAATAACGGCACGCCCAAAATACGGCTTAAAACGTACTAGGGGCTGCCGGATTCTTTTTTTTAATTTTTTCTTACTTTCAGGACTCCATACTTCGGACGACCTGTTCGGCAATTCGACTGCCGCACAAACGATGCAAGATCCAGGGAGGCAGACAAGCCATGCCGCATTATGGAACTCCCAGGTGGTCTCTGTTACGAGCAGTATACCTGTTTTAAATACAATTCCGCGGCCTGCCCCCGGTCAGGACATGTTCAATAGTCCAATATCTTTTTGCTTATCGCACTATTTGTATCGTTTGGCTTTGATAAATAGCCTCTCTATACACAATGCATAGCTTTTTGTCTATTTTTTGCATTATCCTCTTTTCACATATATGTTTATTAAATGACATGATTGCACCCGTACACCATGGTACGGCAAACACGCCAGGGGCTTCAGTACCCCTCATTATGGTGTGAGAAGTCCGTACACTTTCACAAGTGCGGCACCCCGAACTTATAGCACTATATGCATCGGCTCCGAATCATGATTTGGGTCAATAGTTGGGTTTGCCCGGCTCCTATGTTTTGGTGTCTTACGTTCCGCTATATCGGCTAAGGTAGCACTAGGAGAACCACTGCGATTGTGCCCCGGTTCAGCTGGGTTAAGCACCTCAGTGGAGAAAGCTAAAACTGACTGTCATGATGAGGCGAGAGACCGGTCGCTGTTCGAGAGGTTTTTCGAGTCCCTAAAGACTTATGCCGCTTGGAGCGAGGAGCTGGCTTTGTCCGGCCAAAGGCGTGGATAGCGCCCCGAACTCAGTCTTCCGAACTAGGGGCTTCGCCGAAATTTAAAATTATAGAGTTCTATGGCTAAGTGAGAGTGTTCAAGCATTATAGTCCGATTGCCTGGTTCGTTGTGCTGAGCGCCTCCCTCGAAGGACCCAACTATGGGAAAAAGAGAGCTCAGGTTTATCCCGAACACCCCAGCACTAGTGGCATGGGGGTAGAAGCCGACGACTGGCCATCTCTCAATTTTTTGATAAACGGCCGCACAGAAAGTAATATTTTAAATTCAATAAGCATTGCTTAGCGCATATGAACAAGTTTTCAGCGCACAGGATGAACATGAGCGAGTTCATTCAAAAATCACATCCTTGGTACATTCATCCGCCACAAGGCGGGCACCTGCAAGAACATCCTTGTAGTAGTTCTCAGGCTTGCGATGCTCCTTCCCCGGCGGCGGCCCGTCCTTCACAAGCTTCTCACCGTCCAGCTTACCCCAGTGCACCTTTGCGCGGGCAAGGGCCCGACGGGCACCTTCGATGCAGACGGAGCGCTTGATGACCTCGAGCCTCGGACAGGCCCCCACCAGCCGCCGCACCAGCCCGAAATAGCTCCCAGGCAGGGCCTCTCTGAGCCACAGCCAAACTATGAGGCCCTTCATGGCCTGTTCGGCCGCCTTGTGGAGCTCGACCAGCTGTTTTAGCTGGTCGCTCAAAGGCACAGGGTGTCCGGCCTCAGAATACTGAGACCAGAACACCTTCTCCGTCGAGCTGCCCTCTTCAGCTTGATAGAATGCGGCGGCGTCGAATACGCTGCGGGGAAGATCTGCGAATGCCCCTGGAGAGCTCCGGATTCGGGTAAGTAACAAGTAGCTTACTTTTATATTTCTGCTTTGCATAAAGAATGCCTTACCCGCTGCTATCTTCCTCATCTCCTCCAACTCTTGGAGGGCCTTTTGGGCTTTGGCCTTGGCAGACTTGGCAGTCTCAAGGGCCGTC
The DNA here is from genome assembly GCF_003073215.2 of Triticum urartu. Classification (NCBI taxonomy): domain Eukaryota; kingdom Viridiplantae; phylum Streptophyta; class Magnoliopsida; order Poales; family Poaceae; genus Triticum; species Triticum urartu. The sequence continues at coordinate 468,296,927 of NC_053023.1, forward strand.
GCGAGCTCGGATGCTTGCGCCTTTGACTCAAGCTCCAAACTCTCATGTTTTTTCAGAAGAGCCTGAAGCTCTTGCTGCACCTCGCCGACCTGAACCCCAAGTCTGTCTCGCTCGGTGCGCTCCGTGGCCGTTTTCTTTTCGGCCTCAGACAGCGCCTACTTAAGGGTCGCCACCTCAGTTGTGGACCCTACAATAAGCAGTACAATCCTGTTATTTTTTCTTTTTTGCAATCACGCCCTTTTATAGGCACTTTTTCTGTAAGGTATTTCTTACCTTCTTTCTCCTCGAGCTGCCGCTTGGCAAGGCCGAGCTCTTGCTCGGTCCGCTCGAGGTCCTGCTTCAGGACACCTACCTCCGCAGTCAGTGCGGCGGTGGATAGCAGCGAAGCCTGCATACGCATATTGACTCTTTTTGTTAGACTCCTGCGAAATTAAATAGATCCTCTATTCGGCTTTTCTTTCCGAACGCCAAACAGAGCATCAGGGGCTACTGTCTATGCGGTAATATTTTTACATATTTTTACTTACCTCGAAGCCTGTTAGAAGGCTAGCATAAGCTTCAGTCAGTCCGCTCTTGGCGGACTGAACCTTCTGGATCACCGTACTCATAATAGTACGGTTCCCCTCGTCGATGGAGGCGCCATCAAGCACCTCCAGCAGATTGTCCGGCACCTCCGGTTGGACGGAGGCCGCCGGCTCAGAAGGCTTGCTCCTCTTGGAAGGAGTTCGCCTACCGCAGTCCGGAACTGTGGAAGATTCTGGCGCGGTGTCCGGCACAAAGCCGGACTTGGAGCCCTGGGGGGCCTTATCCCCTTCACTCGTGGAGTCTGGGAGGTTGCCTTGCGGCTCCTCCGGGACCACCTCCTCCTGCCCCGGAGCTTGTCGCGATGCCACTTCGGCGTTGTCTGCAGTGCGGGGGGAGACAGCGGACGGAACTGAGTTCACGTCCGATGAGTCCAGGGAGCCGCCCGACGATTCGTTGAATTTGGCCTGGGGCGGGCTGCATAATTACGTTCGACATTAGGGAAAGCTATGCAACAAAGGAACATCATGAGTTACTCTGATGTCTGAACTTACGATTTCGCCGGACGCTTGGCCCTGTTTGGCCACTCCTCTTAGCCCTCTTCGGCGTCAGGGGAATAGTCCGGCGGAGGGGTCTTCCTTTTCCTAGACCCCTCGGCCTCCCCCGTTAGGGCGGCCTTCCTCTTCTCTCCTCCCTCCGCTGGGGGGGGAGAGTTTTCTTCTTCCTCCTCCTCGTTTTCACGGGAAGAGGGCGTCTCGGACTCGTCGGATGACGAGTCCGACACCACCACGTTACGGGCACTCTTTCGAGTCCCCGTGGTCTTCTTCTTCTTGGCCTTCTTCTCCGGCACCACATAAGGCGCCGGAACCAGCAGCTTCACTAGTAGAGCTGGGGCTGGGTCTTCGGGCAGCGGAGCCGGACAGTTAATCGGTCCGGATATCGCCCGCCAAGCCTATCAAAGGTAAGGGAGTTTAGATCCCGCATAGAGTCGAACTATGAAGAAAGCTCAACATCCTGTAAAAGGTGAAGATAGCTTACCTCGCTAGCATGACGCTGCGAGCTGTATCCGCGGTCCTCAGAAGCGAATGCGGGAGCCTCGGTGCCCTTGAATAGCACCTTCCAGGCATCTTCGTACGTCATGTCGAAGAGCCTGCTAAGGGTTTGGTGCTGCGCCGGGTCGAACTCCCACAGATTAAAATCCCATTATTGGCACGAGAGGATCCGGCGGACGAGCATAACCTGGATTACATTAACAAGCCGGATTGGCTTGTTCACCAGGGACTGGATGCGTGTTTGCAATCCGGTCACCTCTTTTTCTTCACCCCACGATAGGCCCATCTCTTTCCAGGACATAAGCCGCGTGGGGGGTCCGGATCGGAACTCGGGGGCTGCGGTCCATTTCGGATCGCGTGGCTCGGTGATGTAAAACCACCCGGATTTCCACCCCTTTAGGGTCTCCACAAAAGAGCCCTCGAACCATAGGACGTTGGCCATCTTGCCCGCCATGGCGCCTCCGCACTCCGCCTGGCTGCCACGCACCACCTTGGGCTTGACGTTGAAGGTCTTGAGCCAGAGGCCGAAATGAGGGCAGACGCGGAGGAAAGCCTCGCACACGACGATAAACGCCGAGATGTCGAGGATGAAGTTCGGGGCCAGATCGTGGAAATCCAGGCCGTAATAGAACATGAGCCCCCGGACAAATGGGTGGAGTGGAAAACCCAGTCCGCGGAGGAAGTGGGGGAGAAATACTACCCTCTCATGGGGCCTTGGGGTGGGGAGATGCTGCCCCTTTTCGGGAAGCCGGTGCGTGATGTCCTTGGACAGGTATCCGGCCTTCCTTAGCTTCTTTACTTGGCCCTCCATGGCGGAGGAGACCATCCACTTGCCTCCCGCTCCGGACATTGCTGGAGAAGGTTGCGGTGGGAAGTGTGGGCTTGGGCGCTGGAGCTCAAGTGCGCAGGAGATGGATAGGAAAAAGAGGAAGAAGGCGTAGGTAAAAGGGTGGATCCTTATCCCCTTATATGGGCGGATGCGGTTGTGCGTCCCCACCAGCCTAGTAAAACTCGCTTGCCTCCCAAGCACCGTGATAAATGGCGCGGTTGGGTTACCCACGTCCGTATTGATGAGAATCCCGTAAAAGGGGGGGTACACGATCTCTGCTTTGACAAGACGTGCCAAGGAAACCGCCTCGCAAAACACGCTGAGGTGGAAAAGTGAAAACGATTCGAGTGAAGGACTTGGCTGTAGTGTGATGACGCACTGCGGAATACGTCAGCAGATTTGATTTGTGTTAATATTATTCTCTCTATGGCAATATGTGGAAGCTTATTTTGCAGAGTCGGACACTACTCTTGGTGTTTACAATCTTCTATCAAGGACTTGGAGGAGGAACCTGCCTTGCAATGCCGAAGACAATTTGCGCGCCGGACTCGTCATCATTGAAGCCTGGTTCAGGGGCTACTGAGGGAGTCCTGGATTAGGGGGTGTTCGGGTAGCCGGACTATACCTTCAGCCGGACTCCTGGACTATGAAGATACAAGATTGAAGACTTCGTCCCGTGTCTGGATGGGACTTTCCTTGGCGTGGAAGGCAAGCTTGGCGATGCGGATATTCAAGATCTCCTACCATTGTAACCGACTCTATGTAACCCTAACCCTATCCTGTGTCTATATAAACCGGAGGGTTGTAGTCCGTAGGCAATCAATCCCATATACAACAATCATACCATAGGCTAGCTTCTAGGGTTTAGCCTCCTTGATCTCGTGGTAGATCTACTCTTGTACTACCCATATCATCAATATTAATCAAGCAGGACGTAGGGTTTTACCTCCATCAAGAGGGCCCGAACCTGGGTAAAACATCGTGTTCCCTGCCTCCTGTTACCATCTGGCCTAGACGCACAGTTCGGGACCCACTACTCGAGATCCGCCGGTTTTGACACCGACAGGAACCATGAGCCGGGGTTTGAGACCTTTTAAGATTTCCTGATTTGCTCTCTCAGCCTGCCCATTAGATTGAGGGTGAGCTACAGAAGAAACATCAAGCCGGATATGCTCACATTGACAAAACTCCTCCATAGCCCCTTGGGATAAATTAGTGCCGTTGTCAGTGATAATGCTGTGTGGAAAACCAAAGCGAAAGATCACCTTTTTTATGAACTGAACCGTTGTGGCTGCATCACACTTACTCACTGGCTCTGCCTCAACCCACTTTGTGAATTTGTCAACTGCCACTAAAAGATGTGTCTTTTTATCCTTAGACCTTTTGCAAGGTCCAACCATGTCAAGCCCCCATACCGAAAACGGCCAAGTGATTGGAATCATCCGCAACTCTTGAGCCGGCAAATGCGCTCGTCGTGCAAATTTTTGACATCCATCACACCTACTGACCAGATCCTCTACATCAGCATGAGCCGTCAACCAGTAAAAACCATGAAGAAAGGCTTTGGCCACAAGAGACTTTGACCCGGCGTGATGACCACAATCCCCTTCATGGATCTCACGAAGTATTTCTTGGCCTTCTTCAGGAGAAACACACCGCTGAAATGCTTCAGTGACGCTGCGATGGTATATCTCTCCGTCAGAAATCATCATTGATTTGGACCGCCGGGTTATCTGTCGGGCCAGGGTCTCATCCTCTGGCAACTCGCCCCGGGTCATGTAAGCCAAGAATAGTACTGTCCAATCTGGGATGACGTGAAGAGCCGCCACCAACTGTGCCTCCGGGTCATGAACGGCTAAATCTTCCTCTGTAGGTAACTTAACAGACGGGTTATGCAAAACATCCAAAAAGGTGTTAGGTGGCACCGGCTTACGCTGAGATCCCAACCGGCTTAAAGCATCGGCCGCTTCGTTCTTCTTACGGTCAATGTGTTCCACCTGATAACCTTTAAAATGTCCTTGCAACAACATCGACTTCTCGGCGATAAGCCGCCATGAGAGGGTCCTTGGAATCCCACTTGCCCGACACCTTTTGAGCCACCAAATCTGAATCACCAAGGCACCGGACCGAGCCTAGACTCATTTCTTTCATCATTCGAAGACCATGGAGCAAGGCTTCATATTCTGCTACGTTGTTAGTATAAGGAAACATCAATCGCAACACATAACAAAATTTGTCACCTCGAGGGGAAGTTAACACAACTCCAGCCCCCGAGCCCTCCAACTGTCTGGATCCATCAAAATGAATCGTCCAATATGTGTTGTCTGGTTTCTCCTCTGGCATCTGCATCTATGTCCAGTCATTAATAAAGTCAACCAGTGCTTGAGATTTGATTGCAGTACGTGGTACATACTTCAACCCATGAGACCCAAGTTCAATGGCCCACTTGGCGACTCGTCCAGTAGCTTCTCTATTTTCAATGATGTCTCCCAAAGGGGCAGAGCTAACCACAGTGATTGGGTGACCCTGAAAGTAATGTTTGAGCTTCCGGCTTGCCATGAACACCCCATACACGAGCTTCTGCCAATGTGGATATCTTTGTTTAGATTCAATCAACACCTCACTAACGTAGTAAACCGGCCGTTGGACTGGATGTTCCTTGCCAGCCTCCTTGCGTTCCACCACAATTGCCACACTAACAGCTCATGATTTAGCAGCTACATATAACAATAGCGGCTCTTTCTCAACCGGAGCAGCAAGAACCGGCGGCTCAGCAAGCTGTTTCTTCAGATCCTCAAAGGCTGAATTTGCAGCTTCACTCCAAACAAAGTCATCCGTCTTTTTCATCATCTGATACAAAGGCATCGCCTTCTCCCCTAACCGGCTTATGAACCGGCTCAAAGCAGCAACACGACCCGCCAGCCGTTGAACGTCATTGATGCATGTTGGTTTAGCCAGGGATGTGATTGCCTTAATTTTCTCTGGGTTAGCTTCAATACCTTGGTTGGACACCAAAAAACCCAAAGTTGGCCAGCTAGAAATCCAAAAACACACTTGGCCGGGTTAAGCATCATCTTGTAGACCTGTAGGTTGTCAAAGGTCTCCTTCAGATCTGTTACCAAGGTTTCCTCTTTTCTGGACTTCACCACTATATCATCCACATAAGCATGAACATTACGCCCAATATGGTTGTGAAGGCAATTCTGTACACACCGTTGATAAGTCGCCTGGGCACTTTTAAGCCCAAAAGGCATAGACACATAGCAGAAGGCTCCAAATGGAGTAATGAAAGCTGTTTTCTCCTGGTCCTTAACTGCCATCTTGATCTGATGATAACCTGAGTATGCATCCAAAAAACTCAAACGCTCACAACCCGCCGTAGCATCTATGATCTGATCAATATGAGGGAGAGCAAAGGGGTCAACCAGACAAGCTTTGTTCAAATCGGTGTAATCCACACACATACGCCAGGTGCCGTTCTTCTTAAGTACAAGCACCAGGTTAGCCAACCACTCCGGGTGAAAAACTTTAATGATGAACCCGGCCGCCAAGAGCCGGGCCACCTCTTCTCCAATGGCCTTGCGCCGTTCCTCGTTAAACCGTCGGAGAAACTGCCTGACCGGCTTAAACTTCGGATCAATATTAAGAGTGTGCTCAGCGAGTTCTCTCGGGACACCCGGCATGTCAGAAGGTTTCCATGCAAAGATGTCCCGGTTCTCACGGATGAACGCGATGAGCGCGCTTTTCTATTTTGGATCCAAGTTGGCACTGATGATGAATTGCTTGGATGAGTCGCCGGGCACAAAATCAACCATCTTGATGTCATCCGCTGACTTGAATTTCAACACCGGTTCATGCTCCGTTGTTGGCTTCTTTAAAGACGTCATGTCTGCCAGGTCAACATTATATTTATAAAACATTAACTCCTCTGTTGCACAAACAGACTCAGCATATGCAGCATCTCCTTCTTCACACTCCAGGGCTATTTTCTGGCTTCCATGTACTGTAATGGTGCCCTTATAACCCGGCATCTTGAGCTGCAGATATACATAACACGGCCGAGCCATGAACTTGGCATAAGCCGGCCGTCCAAACAGAGCATGATATGGGCTTTTGATCTTAACCACCTCAAAAGTTAACTTCTCCGCTCTGGAATCATATTCATCCCCAAAGGCTACTTCCAGTTCAATCTTACCAACTGGGTATGCCGACTGGCCAGGTACAACACCGTGAAAAACAGTGTTGGATTGCTTAAGACTCTTATCAGTCAACCCCATCCGACAGAACGTCTCATAGTAGAGGATGTTGATGCTACTGCCTCCATCCATGAGCACTTTAGTGAATTTATATCCACCAACCTGAGGTGCCACTACCAAGGCTAAGTGACCCAGATTATCTACCCGGGGAGGATGATCTTCTCTGCTCCACACAATAGGATGTTCTGACCACCTTAAATAACGTGGAATCGCCGGCTCAACGGCATTGAAAGCCCTCTTATGAAGCTTCTGGTCCCTCTTGCATAAACTAGTGGTAAATACATGGTATTGTCCACTATTCAACTGTTTTGGGTTGCTCTGATATCCGGACTGTTGCTGCTGATTACCTTAGCCGGGTTGTGGATTATAACCTCCCTGGTTACCCATATGGCCCTAACCGTGAAAACCGCCTCCGCCTGAACCGGCGCCCGGGCCATGAAAGCCGCCTCCACCTGAACCGCCGCCAGGCCCGTGACTTCCATCAAATGTGTTTGAATTTTTAAATGCCTTCATGATTGTACAATCCTTCCACAGATGGGTGGCTGGCTTCTCCCGGGTGTCGTGTCTTGGACAAGGTTCATTCAATAGTTGCTTGAGGGTGGGACCTGACCCGCCTGACCGAGGGGGTTGCCTACCCTTGCGCCGTTGATTGTTGCCATGTGCATTGATGTTAGCCACAAATTCGTCAGCCTTACGTTTATTACCTCCTTGATTTGTCGGGTTATGCTGGTGACCCTTGCCGTTGCCGTTCTTCTTTCCCTTCCCTGTTTTTTCTTCATCAGACATGGGGTCCTTGGTACTATCAGAATCAGCATACTTGACCAGAGCCGCCATCAACTGGCCCATGTCATTGCAATCATGCTTGAGCCGCCCCAGCTTCTGCTTTAGAGGTTCAAAACGGCATTTTTTCTCCAACATTAAGACTGCCGAGCCGGCATCCATGTTATCAGATGAATGTATTATCTCCTTGACCCGGCGCACCCAATGGGTTTTGGACTCGCCTTCCTCTTGCTTACAATTAGTCTGGTCCACGATCGACATAGGTTGTTTGCATGTGTCATTGAAGTTCTGAATGAAGTGGGCTTTTAATTCCGCCCATGAGGCGATGGAATTGGGGGGGCAATCCTTTCAATCAAGTGCGAGCCGTTCCATCCAACATCATAGTGAAATACTTAGCCATTGCTGCATCACTGACTTCCAACAGCTCCATCGCCATCTCATAACTCTCAATCCAGGCCCCAGGCTGCAAGTCGGCCGTGTAATTAGGCACCTTACGAGGCCCCTTGAAGTCTTTAGGTAAGCGCTCATTACGTATAGCCGGCACCAGGCAAGGAACACCTCCTGTCCTTGTGGCTACTCCAGCCTCAACAGAGGTTGCTGGATAAGCCAGAAAAGTTTGATGAGCCGCCTGCTCAGCTGCCAATTGAACCGCCCGCTCAGCCTCTAGTCGGATCCCCTCCTGATCCGCTAAGTTAAGGGCTCCAGCCTGCACCGGCTCATGCCTGCACGGTTGGTTACGGCGTTGAGCGTTTCTTGACATATCAGCTGAGTCCATATGCCTACTATAGCTCGAGCTCCGGCTCAGGCGAGGGGTTGAATGAATTCTGTCTCGACTGTAAGAGTATGCATCCTGCTGCACCAGAGCCGTCTGAAAAAGTTCTCTCACCATTCGTGTTTTGATTGCTGTCAGAGAGTCGCCTTCCATCGGGAGAGCCACCAAACGAGCCGACACAGCAATGAGGTTTTCCAAAGGATTAGAAGTGACCCGGTGGTGTTGGCGTATAATGAGGCAAAGCGGTATACATGCGAGGTGGTTCCATGGCACGCGGCTGAACCGGTGCTCTGGGTGTCGTGATCCGACTTGCCTCCGGCGGGTTAGTTGGACCGGCCCCGGGTGTATGGAAAAGGTTCCTAGGATCGAGTGTCAGAGGTAGACGTGACTGAGTTTTCTGATGCCTTCTCCTCATGACCTTGTTTGACACGTTCAGATCTACCGAGAGCCGGAAAGTCTCCGCTTGAAGCTGCTGAGCACGAGCGTCCAAAGCCACCCGCTCCGCGGCCATCCTGACCTCTTCTGCTGCTAAATTTTCCTTGGCCTGTGCCATCTCTTCGCGTACCCATGCCACCTACGCGTCATGCTAAACTTTATCCGCCGGCTCTTTCACAGCAGTTAACAGAGCCGTCAGCTTATCCGTGAGGTCCATTAGCATCTGAGCCGGGGGGCGCGCGGGGTCTCCTGACCGGCCGCTACCGACCCTGTCGTTGTTGCTGCTACAGCCGTGGAGTTCTGTCCGGGCTGAGTGTCTGCCATGAAGACTCCGGCTCGATTCGGCGGCTCAAAAGGGTCCGGAATACTGCTGCCATCGGAATAGCCCCCAAGCATGCCATCCTGCAGCTGATACAAAGAATCTGTCTCGCTTGTTGATGACGTAGCGTCGGAACAGATGGCCGTCTCACCGCCATCCACTGATCCTTCCGAATATTCACCTCCATGGATGCAACCCACAAAGGCATGCCTCACGGTGGGTCGGGCCCGGGCGGGCCTCGCGGGCTGAGCCGTCTCGTTGATGTTGGTGCAGTCGTCCGGCTCAGGGCCCGATTCGCCGATCCGGCCAATGAAGACATGAATCCCGCCGAAGGGGACCCAGTACCCGTACTCAATTGAGCCGGCCTCGGGGCCCCAGCCTTCGTCGTCGATGTAGAGCTTGCCGCGACGACTCTTGGTCATCCGTCCCACAACGTATCCCTTGAGCCCATCGAAGTTTCCCTTCAAGAACTCAAATCCGCCGTGCGCTGGCCCCACAATGGGCACCAACTGTCGTGGAATTGTCACGGCAGATGTCCTAACAAAAGGACTTAGTCGTAGGGCCATCGCAACTAGGAAGCTTAAAGGGGTTAATCGGGACAAATGACACGAGAGGTTTTATACTAGTTCGGCCCCTTACGATGAAGGTAAAAGCCTATGTCTAGTTGTGTTGGAATTGCTGGGGTTTCGATCACCAAGAGGCTAATCCGCCGGCTTGGTTATCGATCTCTTGTTTCTTGCCCTAAGCCACCGCCGGGTCGTCCCCTTATATACACGGGTTGACGCCTGGCGGCCTACAGAGTCCCGGCCGGCTCATAAAACGTGTCCGGCTCGGTGACTTCTTTTATATGCCTTTCTTTACAAGTCTTTCCTTACATACGGCGGTTTACAATATTGGGCCTTAAGCCTCTTCTGGGCTTAGGCTTTCTATAAGCCTTAATAAACTATCGCCTTGAATGTTACTGGGCTTCCTTTGTGACCCGCCATTGGGGCCGACGCGGCCCCTCCTGGGCGGGTCATACCTGGTAGCTATATCCCCAACACTGTTCGTACGACGTGTGCATGGTTGATACACCTAAAGGATCCGGCAATGACAAAGAAGAGCCAGATGCGAATAAAACCTCCGAGACGCAGTCCAAGCGCCGGCGGCCCAAATACCGCCCCAAGCCCCGCCGTTCAAAGGACAGCAACACTGGCACCGGAGAAAGTAGTACTCCGGGCGACGCCGAAAACAATGAAGACCCTGTCGGGGCTACATCCGAACAGAAACACGACAGCAGGAAAGACAACCCTCACGGCCAGGCCATAGAAGATGACCCGGAGGATGATAGTTACCGTCCACCCTCCGAGGAGGATACAGGCCTTGGCAACAAAGTCTTCATCGTGCCTGAGGATCCTCTCGAGCAAGAGCGCTTTAAGCTTCAGCTCATAGCCACTTCAAGGAGCCTGAAAAAGAAACAACAACAGCTTCAAGCTGAACAAGACCTGCTTGTCGACAGATGGACTGATGTCCTGAGAGCCAAGGAATACGGCCTTAACCGCCCAGCCAAGGGCTACCTGAAACGCAGACTGCTACCTCAATTCGATGAGGAGGCGCCGGAGCACATATCTCCCTCGTAGAATGCGGACTGACCACCATGTGTCGGGACAGGGCGGCTGAACGGCCACCCTGCGGTCGGGATAAAGCAGAAACTCAGGCCGAACAGCAGCCCGCCCCACCGCCTCGCAAAAACAGGGACAGACCAGCTCGGGACCATACATACGATCTTCCGCAAGAATTGGACAATAGAGCAGGACACAACAGATCTATATACGGATCGCGAGGACGTTTCCATACTTGGGACGACAACTACCTATTCAGACGTGACAAACTTAATCACACCCGGGCCGATAACCACAGACGGACGTCGTCGGAGATACGCCATGACGCGGCCCGCTATAGAGGTGCCGCATACCCTCTCTGCTTCACAAACGAGGTGCTGGATCATGAATTCCCTGAGGGGTTCAAGCCCGTCAATATTGAATCATACGACGAAACAACCGACCCCACAGTGTGGATCGAAGATTTTATTCTTCACATACACATGGCCCGAGGAGATGACCTCCATGCCATCAAATACCTCCCATTAAAGCTCAAAGGACCAGCTCGACACTGGCTAAATAGTCTGCCTGAGAACTCCATCGGCAGCTGGGAGGACTTGGAAGAGGCCTTCCTCGACAACTTCCAGGGTACATATGCCCGGCCACCCAATTCCGATGACTTAAGCCACATAGTTCAACAATCCGGAGAATCAGCCAGAAAATTCTGGACTAGGTTCCTAACCAAAAGGAACCAGATCGTCGACTGTCCGTACGCTGAAGCCCTAGCGGCCTTTAAGCATAGCATCCGGGACGAATGGCTTGCCCGCAACCTCGGCCAGGAAAATCCGAGATCCATGGCAGCCCTCACGGCACTTATGACCCGCTTTTGCGCGGGAGACGATAGTTGGTTGCTCGTAGTACAAACACAACCAACGAAACAGGCCCCTCTGAGGCCAAAAACAGCACCGGCAAGCTCCGCCGCAACAGACACAAACGCCGAAGCAATGGCGATAACGCCGATGACACTACAGTTCACGCCGGATTCAGTGGCTCCAAGTCCGGCCAATGAAAGAATCCCTATAAAAGGAGCAGCGGAGGACCATCCAGCTTGGATCGCATACTCGATCGGCCTTGCCAGATACATGGCACCCCAGACAAACCGGCCAACCATACTAACACAGATTGCCGGGTCTTTAAACAAGCCAGCAAGGTCAACATCAGAAACAAGGAAGGAGAATCACAGAGCGAGGACGATGAGGAGGAGCCCCGGCAGCCGAGCACTAGGGAGCAAAAGAAATTTCCCCCTCGAGTCAAAATAGTGAACATGATATATGCTACACAAATCCCCAAAAGGGAGCGCAAGCACGCACTTAGGGACGTCTATGCGTTAGATCCAGTCGCCCTGAAATTCAATCCATGGTTGTCATTTTTGATCACCTTTGACCGCCGAGATCATCCAACCAGTATCCGCCATGGCGGTTCAGCCGCACTGGTCCTCGACCCAATCATCGACGGATTTCACCTGACACGGGTCCCAATGGACAGTGGTAGCAGCCTCAACCTGCTCTATCAGGATACAGTACGTAAAATGAACATCGACCCCTCACAGGTCAAGCCCATGAAGACTACCTTTAAAGGGGTCATACCAGGCGTAGAGGCCCATTGTACGGGCTCAATAACGCTGGAGGTAGTTGATGTCTACTACACAACCTTCTTCTTGTAGACGTTGTTGGGCCTCCAAGTGCATAGGTTTGTAGGACAGTAGAAAATTTCCCTCAAGTGGATGACCTAAGGTTTATCAATCCATAGGAGGACTAGGATGAAGATGGTCTCTCTCAAGCAACCCTACAACCAAATAACAAAGAGTCTCTTGTGTCCCCAACACACCCAATACAATGGTAAATTGTATAGGTGCACTAGTTCGGCGAAGAGATGGTGATACAAGTGGTATATGGATGGTAGATAAAGGTTTTTGTAATCTGAAAATTTATAAACAGCAAGGTAACTAATGATAAAAATGAGCACAAACAGTATTGCAATGCGTTGAAACAAGGCCTAGGGTTCATAATTTCACTAGTGCAAGTTCTCTCAACAATAATAACATAATTGGATCATATAACTTTCCCTCAACATGCAACAAAGAGTCACTCCAAAGTCACTAATAGCGGAGAACAAACAAGGAGATTATGGTAGGGTACGAAACCATCTCAAAGTTATCCTTTCTGATCGATCTATTCAAGAGTCCGTAGTAAAATAACATGAAGCTATTCTTTCCATTCAATCTATCATAGAGTTCGTACTAGAATAACACCTTAAGACACAAATCAACCAAAACACTAATGTCACCTAGATACTCCAATGTCACCTCAAGTATCCGTGGGTATGATTATACGATATGCATCACACAATCTCAGATTCATCTATTCAAACCAACACAAAGTACTTCAAAGAGTGCCCCAAAGATTCTACCGGAGAGTCAAGACGAAAACGTGTGCCAACCCCTATGCATAGGTTCATGGGTGGAACCCGCAAGTTGATCACCAAAACATACATCAAGTGGATCACGTGATATCCCATTGTCACCACAGATAAGCACGGCAAGACATACATCAAGTGTTCTCAAATCCTAAGACTCAATCCGATAAGCTAACTTCAAAGGGAAAACTCAATCCGTTACAAGAGAGTAGAGGGGGAGAAACATCATAAGATCCAACTATAATAGCAAAGCTTGCGATACATCAAGATCGTACCACCTCAAGAGCACGAGAGAGAGAGAGAGAGAGATCAAACACATAGCTACTGGTACATACCCTCGGCCCTGAGGGAGAACTACTCCCTCCTCATCAGGGAGAGCACCGGGATGATGAAGATGGCCACCGGAGAGGGATTCCCCCCTCTGGCAGGGTGCCGGAATGAGTCTAGATTGGTTTTCAGTGGCTATGGAGGCTTCTAGCAGCGGAACTCCCGATCTATTCTGCTCTCCGAAGTTTTTAGGGTATATGGGTATATATAGGAGGAAGAAGTACGTCGGTGGATCTCCGGGCTATCCACGAGGCAGGGGGCGCGCCCAGGGTGGTGGGCGCGACCCCCACCCTCGTGGGCAGCCCGGGATTCTTCTGGTCCATCTCCGATACTCTGTGGGCTTCTTCTGGTCCAAAAATAAGTTTCGTGAAGTTTCAGGTCAATTGGACTCCATTTGATTTTCCTTTTCTGCGATACTCTAAAACAAGGAAAAAACAGAAACTAGCACTGGGCTCTAGGTTAATAGGTTAGTCACAAAAATCATATAAAATAGCATATAAATGCATATAAAACATCCAAGGTTGATAATATAATAGCATGGAACAATCAAAAATTATAGATACGTAGGAGACGTATCAGCATCCCCAAGCTTAATTCCTGCTCGTCCTCGAGTAGGTAAATGATAAAAACAGAATCCTCGAGTTGTCACCACAGATAAGCACGGCAAGACATACATAAAGTGTTCTCAAATCCTTAAAGACTCAATTCGATAAGATAACTTCAAAGGAAAAACTCAATCCATTACAAGAGAGTAGAGGGGGAGAAACATCATAAGATCCAACTACAATAGCAAAACTCGCGATACATCAAGATCGTACCACCTCAAGAACACGAGAGAGAGAGAGAGAGAGATCAAACACATAGCTACAGGTACATACCCTCAGCCCCGAGGGAGAACTACTCCCTCCTCGTCATGGAGAGCGCCGGGATGATGAAGATGGCCACCAGAGAGGGATTTCCCCCCCTCTGGCAGGGTGCCGAAACGGGTCTAGATTGGTTTTCAGTGGCTACGGAGGCTTCTGGCGGTGGAACTCCTGATCTATTCTGCTCTCTGAAGTTTTTAGGGTATATGGGTATATATAGGAGGAAGAAGTACATCGGTGGATCTCCGGGCTGTCCACGAGGCAGGGGGCGTGCCCAGGGGGGTGGGCGCGCCCCCCTCCCTCGTGGGAAGCCCGGGACTCTTCTGGTCCATCTCCGATACTCTGTGGGCTTCTTCTGGTCCAAAAATAAGTTCCGTGAAGTTTCAGGTCAATTGGACTCCGTTTGATTTTCCTTTTCTGTGATACTCTAAAACAAGGTAAAACAGAAACTGGCACTCGGCTCTAGGATAATAGGTTAGTCCCAAAAATCATATAAAATAGCATATAAATGCATATAAAACATCCAAGGTTGATAAGATAATAGCATGGAACAATCTAAAATTATAGATACGTTGGAGACTTATCAGCATCCCCAAGCTTAATTCATGCTCGTCCTCGAGTAGGTAAATGATAAAAACAGAATTTTTGATGTGGAATGCTACCTAACATATTTATCCATGTAATCTTCTTTATTGTGGCATGAATATTCAGATCCATAAGATTCAAGACAAAAGTTTAATATTGACATAAAAATAATAATACTTCAAGCATACTAACCAAGCAATTATGTCTTCTCAAAATAACATGGCCAAAGAAAGCTATCCCTACAAAATCATATAGTCTGGCTATGCTCTATCTTCACCACACAAAATATTTAAATCATGCACAACCTCGATGACAAGCCAAACAATTGTTTCATACTTTTGATGTTCTCAAACTTTTTCAATCTTCACGCAATACATGAGCGTGGGCCATGGATATAGCACTATATGTGGAATAGAATGGTGGTTGTGGAGAAGAGAAAAGGGAGAAGATAGTCTCACATCAACTAGGCGTATCAACGGGCTATGGAGATGCCCATTAATAGATATCAATGTGAGTGAGTAGGGATTGACATGCAACAGATGCACTAGAGCTATAAGTATATGAAAGCTCAACAAAAGGAACTAAGTGGGTGTGCATCCAACTCGCTTGCTCATGAAGACCTAGGGCACTTTGAGGAAGCTCATCATTGGAATATACAAGCCAAGTTCTATAATGAAAAATTCCCACTAGTATATGAAAGTGATATCATAGGAGACTCTCTATCATGAAGATCATGGTGCTACTTTGAAGCACAAGTGTGGTAAAAGTATAGTAGCATTGTCCCTTCTCTTTTTCTCTCATTTTTTAGTCCGGAGTCTCATCCCGACTTGTGGGGGAATCATAGTCTCCATCATCCTTTCCTCACGTGGGACAATGCTCTAAAAATGATGATCATCACACTTTTATTTACTTACAACTCAACAATTACAACTCAATACTTTGAACAAAATATGACTCTATGTGAATGCCTCCGGCAATGTACCGGTATGTGCAATGACTCATGAGTGACATGTATGAAAGAATTATGAACGGTGGGTTTACCACAAATACAATGTCAACTACATGATCATGCAAAGCAATATGACAATGATGAAGCGTGTCATAATAAACGGAACGGTGGAAAGTTGCATGGCAATATATCTCGGAATGGCTATGGAAATGCCATAATAGGTAGCTATGGTGGATGTTTGAGGAAGGTATATGGTGGGTGTAAGGTACAAGCGAAAGTTGCGCGGTACTAGAGAGGCTAGGAATGGTGGAAGGGTGAGAGTGCGTATAATCCATGGACTCAACATTAGTCATAAAGAACTCACATAGTTATTGCAAAAATCTATTAGTTATCGAAACAAATTACTACGTGCATGCAACTAGGGGGATAGATTGGTAGGAAAAGACCATCGCTCGTCCCCGACCGCCACTCATAAGGAAGACAATAAATAAATAAATCATGCTCCGACTTCATCACATAACGGTTCACCATACGTGCATGCTACGGGAATCACAAAATTTAACACAAGTATCTCTCAAATTCACAACTACTCAACTAGCATGACTCTAATATCACCATCTTCATATCTCAAAACAATCATCAAGTATCAAACTTCCCATAGTATTAAATGCAATTTTTATGAAAGTTTTTATTATATCCCACTTGGATGCCCATCATATTAGGACTAGTTTCATAACCAAAGAAAATTACCATGTTGTTCTAAAGACTCTCAAAATAATATAAGTGAAGCACGAGAGTTCATCTATTTCTTCAAAATAAAACCACCGTCGTGCTCTAAAAAGATATAAGTGAAGCCTTTGATATCGTCCCATTTCGCAGCGGCTATCACGCCCTGCTCGGACAAAACGCATTCGCTAGATTCAATGCGGTGCCACATTATGCTTATCTCAAGCTCAAGATGCCCGGCCCACGTGGCATCATTACAGTAAATGGAAACACAGAACGCTCCCTCCGTACAGAGGAGCACACCGCTGCCCTAGCAGCAGAAGTACATAGTGGCCTTCTCAAGCAGCATTAAAATCCGGCTGCCAAGCCCCTGGATATCATCAAGAGGGTCCGGACCACACTGCAGCAGGACAGCTCGGCTTGTCAAGAGCCAAATTAGCAATTTGACCTCCGTCCCAGCCCCGATGAGGCAATGGCACTAACACCGCGCGTACATAAACTACGCACTCAAAACCCCATGGGAATTGACGGAGGCATAACTCGTTCGCGATCCACTGTACGGCTCGACCGACCCTGGGATTCGCACGCTTTTACTTTTTTCCTTTTTACGGGTTTTCTTCTCTTTTGGAGGTCTATGCGGACAACCCGCTTGCAGAACACACCAAGGACGAAAAGGAGCTCTGGTGTACAAGGGAATCCCCAGGTGGTCTCTACTAAAACGATTGCCATACTTGCTTTTCATTCCCTCACATAGCTCGCCCTTGGTTGCGGCATCTTAAATAGCCCTACTTGCTTATCGCATTACTTGTACAAAGTACGCCTTGACGTACTAGTTACATCACAATGGTGAATACACGGTAGCTTCAGCTTATTATTTCATTTTTTTCGTTTACTTACCTCGGTATTAATTACTCACTGCACACGTACACCATGGTACATATTACTATGCCAGGGGCTTCATTACACCCAACACTACGGCAATAAAAAGTCCGAACACTTTTATAGTATAGTTCGGCACCCCGAACTTATAGCATTATATGCATCAGCTCTGAATCATGTCTTTGGTCAATAGTTGGGTTGCCCGGCTCCTGTGCTTGCTACCTTACGTTCCGCTATATCATCTAGGGTAGCAAAGGGAGAACTACTGCGATTGTGTCCCGGTTCTTCCGGATGAGCACCTCAGTAGAGAAAGCCGAAAACTGACTGTCATGATGCGGCGGGAGCCGGTCAGTTGTTCGAGAGGTTCCAAATCGTTAGAGATTGTTTTCCGCTTCTTGCGAAGAATCGGTTCCCCCAATTAGGCGTGCATAGCGCCCCTAGTTCGGTCTTCCTAATACCAGGGGCTTCGCCAACTTTCTTAATTGTCAAACTCCTATGGCTAAGTGAGGGTGGTAAATGCCGCATAATCTGATTGCCGTGTTCATTGCGCTAAACACCTCCTTTAAGGACCAGAATGTGGATTAAAGAGTGTTTAGATTTATCCCGAACACCCCCATACTATCTACGTGGGGGCGAAGCCGATGACTGGTCAACCCTCAGAGTTAATAAACGGTCGCACAGGAGGTAAATTTAAATCATAAGAATTATACTACATAACACCATTGTTCCATATTACAGGGCAAGGTAATACAGATGTTCTCATGGGAATATGATATCCTTCAAACATTGCTCCGCCAAAAGGTGGGACCCCTCCAGGACACCTTCAAAATAGTGCTCGAGCCGACGATGCTCCTTGCCCTCCGGCGGCCCCTCGGTCATTATCTTCTTGGCATCCAGCTTCGCCCAATGCATCTTAACGCGGGCAAAGGCCATACACGCACCTTCAATACAGACCGACCGCTTCACGGCTTCAAGCCGCGGACAGGCACTCACAAGCCGCTGCACAAGCCCGAAGTAGCTTCTATGTATAGGATCGGCAGGCCACAGCCGGACTATCAGGTCCTTCGTGGCTAGCTCTGCCGACCTATGCGGCTCGACCAACTGCTTTAGCTGGTCGCTGAAGGGTAGCAGATGTTCGAATCCCAGATATTGGGACCAGAATAGCTTCTCCGTAGACATCCCTTCTTTGGGTCTATAATGCTCGGCAGGATTTGACACACTGTGCGGCAGATCTGTAAACTCCCCTGCAAAATCCAAATTCAGGATAAGTACAAGGAACGTTTCTTCTACACACTTGCTATGCACGATGAAAGATTTACCCACTATAATCTTCTTGGCCGCCTGGATTTCCTGGAGGGCGCTCTGGGCTTCGGCTCGTGCATCCTGCGCGCTCTGGCGGGCCTTCGCCAGTTCGGACTCTTGCACCTTACAATCGCGCTCCAAGGACTCAAACCTCTCTATCGCGCCCTGGAGCTGTTGTCGCGCCTCGCCAACCCGGGCCTCGTGCTCCTCACGCGAGGCGCGTTCCTTGGCCGCTTTGTCCTTGGCCTCGGCTAACGCCTTCTTAAGGGCCGCCACCTCGGTCGTGGCCACTAATAAAGTTTATGACACTTTAGTCCGGCTGGACTATTCATTTTTTCGAAATGTACCCATCGGTTACTACATATCTTGGCTACATTCCAGCAGCTTCTTCACGAGGCCGAGCTCCTCCTCGGCCCGCTCCAGTTTTCGCTTCAGTCAGGAAACTTCCGCAGCATGAGCAGTGGCAGCCTAGAGTGATACCTGCTTATTCACATAGACAACTCATGTTAGACTCCTGCGATATTTATTCTCGATCCTTTGTTTGGCTTTTCCTCCCAAACACCAAACAGAGCATCGGGGGCTACTATCTATACGGTGATATTTTCCCTACAATCACATTACTCACCTCAAAGCCCATTAGAAGGCTGGTGCAGGCTTCGGTCAGTCCGCTCATCCATGATAGAGGCGCCTCGTAGCGCCTCCAGCAGATTATCCGGTGCCTCTGGCTGGACAGAGGTCACCAGTGGAACAGGCACATCCCCTCCTTGGGGGGGAATGCCATTCGCTGGACCCCGGAGCCATGTAGATCTCCAGAATGGCATCCGGCTGAGGCCCAAAGGGAACTCGGGCCCCATCACCAGCCACCATGGGGACATTTCCCCCCGTATGTCCGACAGCCGAGGAGTCATCCTGGGATGTGACCCCGATGGTCTCCGGAATCTCCCCCCGGCCTGGGCAAGTCTTTTTGGACACCACTTCGTCATCACCCTTGGGTGAGATGGAATGAGCAGGTGGCGGAGACATGCTAGCCATCTCCTTCGAGTCCAGCAAATCCTCTGTCAAGGATCGCGGGGAGCCATCGCGTGCCAAACTGCAATGACAAGGTTTAAGATGTGTCAATATTACAAACCGAGAAGGCCATATGTTTTTGATTTTGGTACTCACGAGGCGGCTTGAGGCTTAGTCCGACGAGGTCGCTCCGGACTGCTATCAACATCCCACGCGGAGTTATCCGCGAGGGAGCCTCTCCCCCTCTTGGGCGCCTCCGCCTCCAAACTCATGGAGGCCTCCCTTTTCTCCCTTCCTCCCGCAGGAGGGGAGTCGCCTCCCTCCTCGTCGTCATCATCGGCGGCTGAGGGGTCTATCTCATCGTCAAACGAGATGACCAAGGTGCTCCTTCGGCGAAGCCCACTCCTGGTCCCCTTGGCCATGGTTTTGACCTTCTTCTCCGGCACATCGTAAGGCACTAGAAATAGCATCTCCGTAAGGAGTGGGGTTTCTTCGTCTTCGGGCAGCAGAGCCGGACTATTAATCCGTCCCGCTAGGTCGACCCAGGCCTGAAAAAGAAATTGACAAGAAGGCTTATATCCTTCCTCGAGGTGTGTCCTTAAAGACTATACCTTGATGGCTTACCGAATTGGCCTGACGCTTAAAGTTGAGCCGGCGATCTTTGGTCAAGGGTGGTGGCATTTCGCTGCCCTTGAAGAGAACCTTCCTGATATCTTCATGCGTCGTGCTGAAAAGCCTTAGCAGCGTCTGGTGCTCGGCCAAATCAAACTCCCACAAATAACAGGTCTGGCACTGACATGGAAGGATCTGGCGTACAAGCATGACCTGGATGATCTTCCGGGTTATCATATTCTGGAGGCATGTTTGGAGCCCCGTGATCTCTTCCAAAGATCCCCAGGTCAGGCCCTTCTCTTGCCATGAGGTAAGCCGCATCGGGACTCCGGATCGGAATTTGGGAGCCGCCGCCCAGTTGGCATCGCACGGCTCGATGATATAGAACCACCCCGATTGCCATCCCTTCACTGTCTCTACAAAGGATCCTTCGAGCCAGGTGGTATTGGGCATCTTGCCCACCATGGCACCTCCGCACTCGGCCTGTTGGCCGCGCACCACCTTTGGCTTTACATTAAAAGTATTCAGCCATAGGCCAAAAGTGAGGTGGGATGCGGAGAAAGGCTTCGCACACAACTATGAATGCAGAGATATTGAGGATAAAGTCGGGGGCCAGATCGTGGAAGTCCAACCCATAGTAAAACATCAATCCACCAACAAATGGACGAAGAGGGAATCCTAGCCCATGGACGATGTGTGTGAGAAACACAACCCTCTCATGGGGCTCGGGGGTAGGGACGATTTGCCCTTTTGCATGGAGTCGATGAGCAATCTCCTTGGCTAGATAGCCGGCCTCCTGGAGCTCCGTGATATCCTTCTTCTTAACGGAGGAGGCCATCCACTTGCCTCCAGCTCCAGATCCGGACATGATTGGAGTGCCTTCTCGAACGAGGAAAAGCTAAAAGCTTGGGCGCTAGAGCTCGAGGATGGAAGGACTGAAGATGAAGAAGGGTGTGGGTAAAGGGAGAGTGTCCTTATCCCCTTATAAAGGCCGCGAATATCAAGCGCCTCCCCACTCGTCCTAAAAACTCGCCTATTCCCAAGGGCTTTATAAATGGCACGGTTGGGTTACCCATGCCCGCATTGATGAGAATCCCGCGATAAGGGGACATGATCTCTGCTTCGACAAGGCATGCCAATGGCAACCGTGTCTCAAGGCATGGAGCGGAAGATGTAAAGCGGTTCGAAATTATGACCGAACAAACGTAATGTCGTGTTGTAAAAAGCTGTCAGCGGATAGAACTCGTGTGAAAAAATATATTCTCTCCGCGGTTGTGTGTGGTATGTGACAGGTCCGGATACTATCGTCGCATCCGAAGACTATCTTGGAGTTCGGAGAAAGGGGAACCCGCCTTGCAATGCCGAAAACAATCAGCGCGCCGGAATCCTCATCATTGAAAGCCAGGTTCAGGGGCTACTGAGGAAGTCCGGGACTAAGGGGTCCTCAGGCGTCCGTCTGTTATCCATAGGCCGGACTGATGGGCTGTGAAGACATGAAGGCCGAAGACTGCACCGTGTCTGGATTGGACTCTACTTGGCATGGAAGGCAAGCTTGGCGACCGAAGATTCCTTCTTATGTAACCAACTCCATGTCCCTAGATCCCCTCAGTGTCTATATAAACTGAAGGGGATAGTCCGGAAAGAACACCACATATACTTATTACCATACCCACATAGGCTAGACTTCTAGGGTTTAGCCATTACGATCTCGTGGTAGATCAACTCTTGTAATACTCATATTCATCAAGATCAATCAAGCAGGAAGTAGGGTATTACCTCCATAGAGAGGGCCCAAACCTGGGTAAATATCGTGTCCCCCATCTCATGTACCATCGATCCTAGACGCACAGTTCGGGACCCCCTACCCGAGATCCGCTGGTTTTGACACCGACACCCACCGTATGCTATTTTCTCGAGAGAAGCCACTAGTGAAATCTACGTGCCCCCGGTCTATCTTTTATCATATTATTTTCAGATCTATATTTCCAAAAACCCCAAAATAACTTGTTGAACTTTGTATTTACTTACTTAATTTTGTGTTTTTGCTAGATCCAATTATCAAATCTTATACAAAACAATTTATCCTTTTACCGTGGAGGGATTGACAACCCCTCTTACGCGTCGAGTTGCAAGTATTTGTTCTTTGTGTGCAGGTACCGTTTACATAGTGTTGCTTGGTTCTCCTACTGCATTAATAACCTTGGTTTCAGAACTGAGGGAAATACCTACCATAGTTGTACTACATCATCCCTTCCTCTTTGGGGAAATGCCGACACAGTTTCAAGCCGCATCAGCTGCCGGTCTGAGCGGGCGACGGGTAGAATCCCGCCGGTGGCGGTGGCTGCTAGACTACCGAGTATGCCTGATGATCGGTAGGGTGGGAACCAAGGAGACTGTGAGCTGGTGGCCGCGGCACCGACATGGAGTATGCATGGACATCTCTAGTCTATGGGTTGGTGCGATAGGACCAGGGCGGGGAGGGCAGATGCTGGGGAGGTGCCCCCATACCCAGGTTGTTGCTGCTGCCTGGGCGTCCGCCCCCACCCCTCCTGTTACGCCGGCTACCGCTGGCTTGTTGCTACGATGCGGGGGCATGGGTGGTGTGAGTGGCACCGGTGGGAGCGGGAAGAATCCTGACGGCGCGGGTGGTCACGGGTGAGTCAGCGGTGGTGGTGTAGGCGTGGCGCGGGAAGTACCGGCGATGAGGGCGGTGTGTTGCACCTGCTTCTTCACCTTCTACATCCGGCGTTCATCCAAATGCAGGTATGCGACAACTTGCTAAAAAGTCGGCTAAGGCAACAAGGTGAGATTAGATGCGGCCTTATCGAAATCCTTGTTGAGGCCAGTGGTGAGTGTTCTAAGCATGAGCTCATGGGAGACTTTGGCACCGATGTTGTGAAGTTCATCGGCAAGCATCTTGAGGCGCATGCAATAATCATCGATGAAGGAGTCATCTTGATGGCACCCAAAAAATTCTTGCTACAAGAACACAAGGCGCTGGAGCTTGTTATCGGTGAAGAGCGCATTGATCTTGTTCCACATGAAGCAAGCATTATCGTCCTCGGCGACAACCATGTGGAAGATGTCCTTCAAGATGGTGAGGTAGAACCATTGGATGACTGTGGCCTCAATGGTGGACCACTTGGGGTGGGCCTTCATCACCTCGCCGTCGACAGAACCGTCGATATGCTCGGTGAGGTAGTACTCGCGAAAGACGGGGTTGAAGTAGGTCTTCCACACGGAGTAGGAGGAGATGGATTGATCTAGGCAGATGTGAATGTTCTCATAGATATTGAGATCGTGGATGTCAGTGACGGTGGGGGGTTCGGGTCCAGTGAAGAGGTTGGACCTGTCGGAGATTCAGGATGATGGGGAGGCCATGGGGGTTGCGGAGGGGAGGGGAAGGTGGTAGGGTTTTGGCGGCGGTGATACATCTCCAACGTATCTATAATTTTTGATTGTTCCATGTTATTATAGTATCTGTTTTGGATGTTTTATATGCATTTATATGCTATTTTATATTATTTTTGGGACTAACCTATTAACCTAGAACCCAGTGATAGTTTCTGTTTTTTCCTTGTTTTAGCTTCGCGGAAAAGGAATACTAAATGGAGTCCAAACGGAAAAAACCTTCGCGATAATTTTTCTTGGACTAGAAGACACCCAGGAGACTTGGAGATCAAGTTAGAAGAGCCATGAGGCGGCCACAAGGGTGGGGGCGCGCCCAGGGGGTAGGGCGCGCCTCCCTACCTTGTGGGCCCCTCGGTGACCTCCTGACCTAGCTCTGCCTCCTATACATTCACATATATTCCCAAACCACCAAAAGCATCCATGAAAACACTTTTCCACTACCACAACCTTCTGTTCCCATGAGATCCCATCTTGGGGCCTTTTCCAGCATCCTGCCGGAGGGGGATTCGATCACGGAGGGCATCTACATCAACGCCCCTCCGATGAAACGTGAGTAGTTTACCTTAGACCTACGAGTCCATAGCTAGTAGCTAGATGGCTTCTTCTCTCTCTTTGATTCTCAATACCATGTTCTCCTCGATGTTCTTGAAGATCTATCCGATCTAATCTTCTTTTGTGGTATGTTCGTTGAGATCTGATGAATTGTGGAGTTATGGTCAGATTATCTATGAATATTATTTGAATCTTCTCTAAATTCTTATATGCATGATTTGATATCTTCGTAATTCTCTATGAACTATCGGTTTAGTTTGGCCAACTAGATTGGTTTTTCTTGCAATGGGAGAAGTGCTTAGCTTTGGGTTCAATCTTGCGGTGTCCTCACCCAATGACAAAGTAGGGGTAGCGAGGCACATATTCTATTTTTGCCATCGAGGATAAAAAGATGGGGTTTACATCATATTTCTTGAGTTTATTCCTCTACATCATGTCATCTTACTTAATGCATTATTCTGTTCTTCATGAACTTAATACTCTAGATGAAGGCAGGAGTCGGTCGATGTGTGGGGTAATAGTAGTAGATCCAGGCAGGAGTCGGTCTACTTGACACGGACATGATGCCTATATTACATAATCATTGCCTTCGATATCGTCAAAACTTTGTGCTTTTCTATCAATTGCTTGACACTAATTTGTTCACCCATCGTATTATTTGCCTTCAAGAGAGAAGCCTCTAGTGAAACCTATGGCCCCCGTGTCTATTTTCTATCATATTAGTTTCCGATCTACTATTTTGCAATCTTTACATTCAGATTTATACAACAAAAAAACCAAAAATATTTTACCTTTTGTTTAGTTTTATTTATCTATCTCTATCAGATCTCACATTTGCAAGTGACCGTGAAGGGATTGACAACCCCTTTATCGCGTTGGGTGCAAGTGTTTGATTGTTTGTGCAGGTATTAGGTGATTTGTGCGTTCTTCTCCTACTGGATTGATGCCTTGGTTCTCAAACTAAGGGAGATACTTATCTCTACTTTGCTGCATCACTCTTTCCTCTTCAAGGGAAAAACCAACGCAAGCTCAAGAAGTAGCAGGAAGAATTTCTGGCGCCGTTGCCGGGGAGATCTATGCCAAGTCAAGCCCACCAAGTACCCATCATAAACTCTCATCTCTCACATTACATTATTCACCATTTGCCTCTCATTTTCATCTCCCCCACTTCTAAAGCAATTTTCGAAAAGATTTGCCCTTTTCTTCGCCCTTCTTTTGTTCGTCTTTTTCGTTTGCCCTCATGTCTTACTTAGATTATTTGCTCATTTTCTTGGTATAATTATGTGTTTATTGAAAATCAGAAACAAAGTTTATGGATCCACATAAAGTTTTCTACTTGGATCATTTTCGATCCATATGTGCTCGTGCTGAAACCCCAACTAGTTTAGTTGAGGGAAAATCTTTAGATGAGCATGCTCATTTTGTGCGTCACCATTTGTCTAAAAAAGGGAGACTCTTACGGAATCTACTAAATTGTTTGCTATGTTATGCTTGGAATCTTTGTGATTTTACTTGTTGCTCTAAGAACCTTAAAAAACACCTTCCCTACCTATGTTAGTTTATTGATAATGAAATCTTATCTTCTTACGAAAAGGGTGTTTATAGTTTCTATGATCGAACAAATTGAAGAATTTGTTGCTTTTAAGGGTTATTATGAAGTTGCTTATTTGATTGAAAAGTATGATATTACTCTCTACAAATCTGAATATTTTGACATACTTAAATATTGCTATGAAAACTATGCTCACAATGCCTATGTCAAAGAATTTATTGAGAGAATGACCGTTGCTTTGGAAGAAAATAATGATATGCATGAATCTATAGATGATTATGATTCCGTTGATTTGGTTGAAATATCCCTTGATGAACATGATGCTTGCTATTCTTATGGCCATGATACCAATATTAATTATGCTTATGGAGATGAACTTGCTATAGTTCCTTATGTTAAACATGAAATTATTGCTATTGCACACATACTTGATAGTTCCTTGAATCAAAAGCATGATTGCAATGATGTTATTATATATTCTATTAATTGTGCTAATGATATGCAAAACCCCAAGCTTGGGGATGCTAGTTTTTCTATGTCCTCTACTTAATGCAATGATCATGATTGGGGTGACAATGCTTCTTATGATCTTGAAAATTTATTTAAGCCTCATGATGAATATGATTTCTATAATATTGAAAGTGGGTTTGGAAGAGTGTAAACTTTAGGAAATAATGATCTCACTACTTTGGAGATTGATAAGTCTTATGAAATTTTTGATAAAAGTGGGTTTGGAGAGGTCATGACTTTATTTGATGATAATCCCACTATTTTGGAAGAGTGACAACTTTGCATGCATGTGGATCATGTTGAGAATATTTTATGTGGTAGTTATATTGTTGAATTTGATTATGATCCTACATGTAATTATTATGAGAGAGGAAAACATGGTTGTAGAAATTTTCATGTTACTAAATTACCTTGATATGTCTCCAATGTATCTATAATTTTTGATTGTTCCATGCTATTATATATTCTGTTTTGGATGTTTAATGGGCTTATTTATACACTTTTATATTATATTTGGGACTACCTATTAACCGGAGGCCCAGCCCAAATTGTTGTTTTTTGCCTATTTCAATGTTTCGCAGAAAAAGAATATCAAACGGAGTCCAAACGGAATGAAACCTTCAGGAGCGTGATTTTTGGAAGAAACGTGATCTAGAGGACTTGGAGTGGACGTCAAGCAATCAACGAGGAGGCCACGAGGCAGGGGGCGTGCCTACCCCCTGGGCGGGCCCTCCACCCTCGTGGGCCCCTCATGGCTCCACTGACCTACTTCTTCCTCCTATATATACCTACGTACCCCCAAACCATCGGGGAGCGCCATGAAAACCTAATTCCACCGCCGCAACCTTCTGTACCTGTGAGATCCCATCTTGGGGCCTTTTTCGGCGCTCCGCCGGAGGGGGCATTGATCATGGAGGGCTTCTACATCAACACCATAGCCTCTCCGATGATGCGTGAGTAGTTTACCTCAGACCTTCGGGTCCATAGTTATTAGCTAGATGGCTTCTTCTCTCTCTTTGGATCTCATTACCAAGTTCTCCTTGATTCTCTTGGAGATCTATTTGATGTAATCTTATTTTGCGGTGTGTTTGTCGAGATCCGATGAATTGTGGTTTTATGATCAAGATTATCTATGAACAATATTTGAATCTTCTCTGAATTATTTTATGTATGTTTAGTTATGTTTGCAAGTCTCTTCGAGTTATCAGTTTGGTTTCGCCTACTAGATTGATCTTTCTTGCAATGGGATAAGTGCTTAGCTTTGGGTTCAATCTTGCGGTGCTCGATCCCAGTGACAGTAGGGGAGACGACACATATTGTATTGTTGCCATCGAGGATAAAAAGATGGGGTTTATATCATATTGCATGAGTTTATCCCTCTACATCATGTCATCTTGCTTAAAGCGTTACTCCGTTCTTATGAACTTAATACTCTAGATGCATGCTGGATAGCGGTCGATGTGTGGATTAATAGTAGTAGATGCAGGCAGGAGTCGGTCTACTTGTCACGGACATGATGCCTATATACATGATCGTACCTATATATTCTCATAACTATGCTCAATTCTATCAATTGCTCGACAGTAATTTGTTTACCCACCGTAATACTTATGCTATCTTGAGAGAAGCCACTAGTGAAACCTATGGCCCACGGGTCTATTTTCCATCATATTAATCTCCCGTCAACAAGCTATTTCTTGCATCGTTTATTTTGGTTTCTTCACTTTTAGTCTTTATCATAAAAATACCAAAAATATTATCTTATCTTCTCTATCAGATCACACTTTTGCAAGTGGTTGTGAAGGGATTGACAACCCCTTTATCGCGTTGGTTTCAAGGTTCTTATTTGTTTGTGTAGGTGCAAGGGACTTGAGTGTGGCCCCCTACTGGATTGATACCTTGGTTCTCAAAAACTGAGGGAAATACTTATGCTACTTTGCTGCATCACCCTTTCCTCTTCAAGGGAAAACCAACGCAGTGCTCAAGAAGTAGCATAGTCTCGTTATGTTGAGATTGCTATTGTTTCTTTCTTCTTCCTTGCATATGGTGGCTTTTGCATGTCTTGATAATTCGTTTTCTTATAAAATCCCTATGCATAGGAAGCATGTTAGACTTAAAACTTGTTTGTCACATGTTTTATGATGCTCTCTTTGTGTTTCAATTGCTATCTTTCATGTGAGCATCATTAAAATTATCAATGCCTAGCTAAAAGGCTTTAAAGAAAAGCGCTTATTGGGAGGCAACCCATTATTTTTCTTTTCTGTTTTTGAATAAATAATTCATCTAGCCTCTGGTTGTATGTGTTTTTGTGTTTTAGTTAGTGTTTGTGCCAATTAAGACCTTTGGGATAGCTTACGGGGATAGTTAATTTGATCTTACTGAAAATCAGAAACTTTTGCACTCAGGAAAACAATTCTCACTTTTAACAAAAGCGTGATAAAATACTGATTATTTTTGCAGAAGATTAAGATACAAATTGCCTCTATTTTCCTAATTTTTTAGAATTTTTGGAGTTACAGATTACTACAGACTGTTTTGTTTTTGACAGATTCTGTTTTCTTTGTGTTGTTTGCTTATTTTGATGAATGTATGGGTACTATCGGGGGGTATGAATCATGGGGAAGTTGGAATACAGTAGATATTACACCAATTTAAATAAAGAATGAGTTCACAACAGTACCATAAGTGGTGATTTATTTTCTAGGGTTTTTATCATTTTTGCCACTAGTTGTGTCCCACTACTCAGTTTTGCCATTAGAAGTTACAACTACTCAAAAATGACATCGATCCGTGAGATGTTCGCTCAAAAATGCCATCATTTCGTTAGATGTTTCCTAAAAAATGCCATCAGACATCGTTATTTTCACATCAAACTCATTGACCTTGTTATATGACAAAAATAAGCCTAGACCCACATGTCAGTTCTCTCTATCTCATAATGATAAGTGTGGCCCCACTTGTCAGGAGTAACCAAGCGAATAATTTTATAGGAAAATAAGAATGTCGTTGGGATCAAGTGGGCCCCACACTTTATTGTAGTAAGATAGAAGGAGAGCTGGCATGCTGGTTCATAGGTATTTATGTCATTATAACATGGCAAAAGAGAT
Source organism: Triticum urartu (assembly GCF_003073215.2). Taxonomy (NCBI): domain Eukaryota; kingdom Viridiplantae; phylum Streptophyta; class Magnoliopsida; order Poales; family Poaceae; genus Triticum; species Triticum urartu. Next base: position 468,326,330 of record NC_053023.1, read on the forward strand.
TTGAGATCACAATAATGGTGCCCAGTGGCATTTTTGAACATGTGTCTAACAAAGCGATGGCATTTTTGAGCAGTTGAAATTCCTAGTGGCAAAACTAAGTAGTGGGACACAACTGATGGCATAAATGATAAAAACCCTATTTTCTAATACTATCTGGTCTCATGAGATTTTCTGTTGAGTTTTGTGTTGTGAAGTTTTCAAGTTTTGGGTAAGGATTTGATGGACTATGGAATAAGGAGAGGAAAGAGCCTAAGCTTGGGGATTCCCAAGGCAGCCGAAGGTAATATTTAAGGACAACCAAGAGCCTAAGTTTGGGGATGCCCTGGAAGGCATCCCCTCTTTCGTCTCCGTCTATCGGTAACTTTACTTGAGGCTATATTTTTATTCACCACATGATATGTGTTTTGCTTGGAGCGTCTTGTATGATATGAGTCTTTGCTTTTTATTTTGCCACAATCATCCTTGTTTTACACACCTTTTGAGAGGGACACACATGAATCATGATTTATTAGAATACTCTATGTGCTTCACCTATATCTTTTGAGTTGGCAATTTTGCTCTAGTGCTTCAATTATATCTTTTTAGAGCATGGCAGTGGTTTTATTTATAGAAATTGTTGAACTCTCATGCTTCACTTATATTATTTTGAGAGTCTTTATAAACAGCATGGTAATTTGCTTTGCTTATGAATTTAGTCCTACTACGATAGACATCAAAGAGGGATATAATAAATACTTTCATATAATGTGCATTGAATACTAGGAGAAGTTTGATTCCTTATGATTGTTTTGAGATATGAATATGGTGATATTAGAGTCATGCTAGTGAGTAATTGTGAATTGGAGAAATACTAGTGTTCAAGTTTGTGATTCCCGTAGCATGCACGTATGGTGAACTGTCGTTATGTAACGAAGTTGGAGCATGAGGTATTTTTTGATTGTCTTCCTTATGAGTGGCAGTCGGGGACGAGTGATGGTCTCTTCCTACCAATCTATCCCCCTAGGAGCATGCGCGTAGTACTTTGTTTCGATGACTAATAGATTTTTCCAATAAGTATGTGAGTTCTTTATGACTAATGTTGAGTCCATGGATTATACGCACTCTGACCCTTCCACCATTGCTAGCCTCTCTAGTACCGCGCAACTTTCGTCGGTACCTTAAACCCACCATATACCTTCCTCAAAATAGCCACCATACCTACCTATTATGGCATTTCCATAGCCATTCAGAGGTATATTGCCATGCAACTTTCCACCGTTCCGTTTATTATGACACGCTTCATCATTGTCATATTGCTTTGCATGATCATGTAGTTGACATCGTATTTGTGGCAAAGCCACCTTTCATAATTTTTATACATGTCGCTCTTGAGTCATTGCACATCCTGGTACACCACCAGAGGCATTCATATAGAGTCATATTTTGTTCTAGTATCGAGTTTTAATTCTTGAGTTGTAAGTAAATAAATGTGTGATGATCTTTGATACGTCTCCAACGTATCTATAATTTTTTATTGTTCCATGCTGTTATATTATCATTGTTGGATGTTTTATAATCATTTTATAGTCATTAGATATCATTTTTTGGTACTAACCTATTGACATAGTGCCAAGTGCCACTTGTTGTTTTCTGTATGTTTTTTACATCATAGGAAATCAATACCAAACGGAGTCCAAATGCAACGAAACTTTACGGAGATTTTTTTTGGACCAGAAGACACCCAATGGGCCAAGGCAATGCCTCGGGGGTGCTCCAAGGGGAGCACAACCCACCAGGGTGTGCCCTCGTGGGTTGTGCCCACCTTGGGTGCCCCCGGACTGCCTCTTTGCTCTATAAATACCCCAATATTTCAGAAACCCTAGGGGAGTCGACGAAAATCAATTCCAGCCATAGCAGAGTCCAGAACCACCAGATCCAATCTAGACACCATCACTGAGGGGTTCACAGTTAGTGGCTAGATGGCTTCCTCTCTCTCGTTTGATTCTCAATACAATGGTCTCTTGGAGATCCATATGATGTAACTCTTTTGCGGTGTGTTTGTTGGGATCCGATGAACTTTGAGTTTATGATCAGATCTATCTTTTTATATCAATGAAAGTTATTTGAGTTTCTTTGATCTCTTATATGCATGATTGCTTATAGCCTCATATTTCTTCTCCGATATTTGGGTTTTGTTTGGCCAACTTGATCTATTTATCTTGCAATGGGAAGAGGTGCTTTGTAGTGGGTTTGATCTTACGGTGCTTGATCCCGGTGACAGAAGAGGAACCATCACGTATGTATCGTTGCTACTAAGGATAAAATGACGGGGTCTATCTCTACATAGATAGATCTTGTCTACATCATGTCGTCAGTCTTATTGCATTCCTCCGTTTCCCCATGAACTTAATACCCTAGATGCATGCTGGATAGCGGTCGATGTGTGGAGTAATAGTAGTAAATGCAGGCAGGAGTCGGTCTACTAATCTTGGACGTGATGCCTATGTAATGATCATTGCCTGGATATCATCATGATTATTTGAAGTTCTATCAATTGCCCAACAGTAATTTGTTTACCCACTGTTTGCTATTTTTCTCGAGAGAAACCACTAGTGAAGCCTACGGCCCCCGGGTCTCTCTCTCTCATATTATTTGTCATTGCGATCTACTTTTCCTTTGCTTTTATTTTCAGATCTATTAAACCAAAAATACCTTGCTGCAATTTATTCTTATTTATTTTATTTGGCGTTCAATCTATCAATATTTACAACTTTCTCCCGTCCACGTGCCAATTTCTGGCGCCATTACCCGAAAGGGATTGACAACCCCTTTAACACGTCGGGTTGCAAGTATTTGTTATTTGTGTGCAGGTGATGTTTACGCAGTGTTGCTTGGTTCTCCTCCTGGTTTGATAACCTTGGTCTCATCACTGATGGAAATACCTACCGTCACTGTGCTGCATCATCCCTTCTTTTTTGGGGAAATACCGACGTAGTCTTAGCCGACATCAAAAAGAATTTCTGGCGCCGTTGCCGGGGAGGATCTTCAACATATACCAGGTTCCTAATCACAAATCTCATCTCCTCAAAATTTACATTATTTTCCATTTGCCTCTCGTTTTCCTCTCCCCCACTTCACAAAAAATTGCCATTTTATTCGCCCCTCTTTTTCGTTTGCTGTTTTCTTACCGGATCTGTTTGTGAGTGCAAACTTGTTTGCTTTTATTATCGTCATGGATAGTTCTTCCTCTATTGCTTGCACTCCCGAGAACGAAGTTCTCAACTTTAAACAAAGGGGAGGAGAAAATTTAAAAGATGCTTGGTATAGAATTTGCAATGCTCATAATAGATCTATCCGTAAGCAATCTACCATTATTCTTCATCGTTGCTTTTATGTGGGCATCACCACTTGGTATAGATTCGTCCTTGATACGATTACTAGTGGAAATTTCTTGATGTGTCCCTCTCTTGATGCTTTCAATGTTATGGGAAATTTAGTGGGTTCACCACCTCTTATGGTTAATGAAACGACTTTGACTCTTGAGCATGTCAAGGAAAGATTAGATGATGTTGAAAACAAAATGCTGACTGAAGAAAATATTGAAAAATTGGATAAAAATGCATAATTTTGCTACTAAGATTGGGTCAAAAGCGGGAGAAGTTTTTAAGTTATTAAAAGAAAGGGGAACCGTAATTCATGACAGAATTGAAGAAAGTCCGTCTCGGATTGATAAATTAGAAGAAATCTTTGGTAATCTGAGCACGGCTTTTGCTTCCACTAAAACTATTGAAAAAACTGTCGTAGAGATTGGCAAGACTACTCAGGTTACTAAGAGCAAGGGTGCAACTTCTAGTAATAGTAAAGAGGATCTTAAGATGATTAGCATTCACCCGGATTTTGTTGAAGTTATAAGAGATTCCTTCGGAAAAAATGAATTCTTTAAAATTGTTCCTAGGAGTGTTGTCATTGAAAATATTTATGCTGAATCTTTGAAGAATTCTAAATGTTTGATTGAAGAGTTGAACAAGGATGACAAAACGTAGATCCTTACTTTAGACCTAGCTAAGGGCATAAAACTATAGCGCTTGTTGGGAGGCAACCCAATGAATAAAATTTATTTTTGCTTTTTGCTTTCTGTTCTTGAGTGTTTGCACAATTATCGTATTGTATGATTGTGTTTTTTGTGTTTTAATTAGTGTTTCTGCCAAGTAAAGCCTTTAGGATCTTCTTGGGTGATAGTTGTTTGATCTTGCTGAAAAACAGAAACTTTTGCGCTCATGAAAATAATTTTAATTTTCCACCAAAGAGAGATAAAATACCCATTCCTTTTGCAGTAGATTAATATACAAATTTCCCAAGTATTCCTAATTTTCAGAGTTTTTGTAATTACAGAAGTACTCGAAATATCCAGATTGCTACAGACTGTTCTGTTTTTTGACAAACTTTGTTTTCTTTGCGTTGTGTGCTTGTTTTGATGGCTCTATGGTGTTCTTTGATGAGTTTTTGCCATAGAAAAGTTAGAATACAGTAGATATAATGCAAGAACAAAAAATGAATTGGTTTGCTACAGTACTTATAGTAATGATTTGTTTTCTTATACTAACGGATCTGACGAAGGCTTTTGTTGAGTTTTGTGTGATTGAAGTTTTCAAGTTTTGGATTATCTTATGATGGATGAAGGAATAAGGAGTAAGAAGAGGCTAAGCTTGGGGATGCCCCTACATCCCAAGCTATTATCCAAAAGAGAGTGAGCAACTAAGCTTGGGGATGCCCCTGCTACCTCTTGAGCACTCCGTTGGTTTTCCCTTGAAGAGGAAAGGGTGATGCAGCAAAGTAGCGTAAGTATTTCCCTCAGTTTTTGAGAACCAAGGTATCAATCCAGTAGGAGACTACACGCAAGTCACCTCGCACCTACACAAACAAATAAGAACCTCGCAACCAACGTGATAAAGGGGTTGTCAATCCCTTCACGGTCACTTACGAGAGTGAGATCTGATAGAGATAATAAGATAAATATTTTTGGTATTTTTATGATATAGATTGGAAACTAAAGATTGCAAGTAAAATAGATTGAAAACTTATATGATGGAAAATAGACCCGGGGGCCCTAGGTTTCACTAGTGGCTTCTCTCAAGATAGCAATTGATAGAAAAGTGCATAATTATGAGAATATCTAGGCATGATCATGTATATAGGCATCACGTCCGCGTCAAGTAGACCGAAACTATTCTGCATCTACTACTATTACTCCACACATCGTCCGCTATCCAGCATGCATCTAGAGTATTAAGTTCATAAGAACAGAGTAACGCATTAGGCAAGATGACATGATGTAGAGGGATTAACTCAAGCAATATGATATAAACCCCATCTTTTTATCCTCGATGGCAACAATACAATATGTGCCTTGCTGCCCCTGCTATCACTGGGAAAGGACACCGCAAGATTGAACCCAAAGCTAAGCACTTCTCCCATTGCAAGAAAGATCAATCTAGTAGGCCAAACCAAACTGATAATTCAAAGAGACTTGCAAAGATAACAAATCATACATAAAAGATTTCAGAGAAGAATCAAATATTGTTCATAGATAATCTTGATCATAAACCCACAATTCATCGGATCTCGACAAACACACCGCAAAAAGAATTACATCGAAAAGATCTCCAATAAAATCAAGGAGAACTTTGTATTGATATCCAAAGAGAGAGAAGAAGCCATCTAGCTAATAACTATGGACCTGAACGTCTGTGGTAAACTACTCACACATCATCGAAGAGGCTATGGTGTTTGAGGGAGTCTTGGATTAGGGGGTCTCTGGACAGTCGGACTATATCCTTTGGCCGGACTGTTGGACTATGAAGATACAAGATTGAAGACTTCGTCCCGTGTCCGGATAGGACTCTACTTGGCGTGGAAGGCAAGCTAGGCAGTACGGATATGGATATCTCCTCCTTTGTAACCAACCTTGTGTAACCCTAACCCTCTCCGGTGTCTATATAAACCGGAGAGTTTTAGTCCGTAGGACAACATACAGTCATACCATAGGCTAGCTTCTAGGGTTTAGCCTCTCCGATCTCGTGGTAGATCAACTCTTGTAATACTCATATCATCAAGAATAAATCAAGCAAGACGTAGGGTTTTACCTCCATCAAGAGGGCCCGAACCTGGGTAAAACATCGTGTCCCCTGCCTCCTGTTACCATCCGCCTTTGACGCATAGTTCGAGACCCCCTACCCGAGATCCGCCGGTTTTGACACCGACATTGGTGCTTTCATTGAGAGTTCCTCTGTGTCGTCGCTGTTAGGCTTGATGGATCCTTCAATCATCGATGGTGATGCAGTCCAGGGTGAGACCACCCTCCCTGGACAGACCTTTGTATTCGGCGGCCTTGCACTGCGGGCCAACTCGCTTCGCCATCTAGAGCAGATCGAAAGTTACGCCCCTGGCCATCAGGTCAGATTTGAAAGCTTAAACTACACGGCCGATGTCCACGGAGACTTGATCTTCGACGGATTCGAGCCCCTGCCGAGTGCGTCGCACGGTCACGATGAGCATGATTTGGCTCTGCCATCGGACGGTGTCGAGGAAATCGCGCCGGCAACCACTCCGACCCTCAATCCGGAGCCGATCGCGCCATCCATGGACGGGTGGATAGACCCCGCCACGGAGGTCGTACACTCAGCGGTGATCGAGCCGAATATCGACCTTACCCTTCACGAGAGTCATGTTGTCAAATTGCCAGATCCTTCTCCGGCCACGGACTCCGAACCGCTTGCGCCCGTGCCTATCGAATCCGATTGGGCGCCGATCATGGAGTTTACCTCCGCAGATGTGTTTCAACACTCACCCTTCGGTGACATACTGAATTCACTAAGGTATCTCTCCTTGTTAGGAGAATCCTGGCCGAACCATGTCCGGCAGGACTGGGGTACAGATGACGAAGAAATTCGTCGCCCGCCCACCACCCACTTAGTAGCCACTGTCGATGATTTAACCGACATGCTTGATTACGACTCCGAAGACATCGACGGTATGGACGACGATGCAGGAGACGAACAGGAACCACTGCCCACAGGGCATTGGACGCCCACTTCATCACATGACGTATACATGGTGGACACACCAAAAGAAAACGACAACGAGGAACTGAAGGACGCAACGGAGGGATGTCCCCTCGAGAAGCAGTCAAAGCGGCGGCATAAGCGCCGCTCCAAATCCCGCCTCAGCAGAAACAACGATCATATAGACCCAGCGTTAGAGAGGGGCGAACCATCGCCTGTCCATGGCAATTCGGATAATCAAACCGAACAACCCGACTCTGTCAAAAATAATAGTCCGGACGACATCACACCGGACAGACACCCGAAGCAACGGAATGCCCACCAAAGGCTTGTTGCCATCGCGAGGAGTCTAAAAAAGCAGAAGCAAAGGCTCAAAGCTGCACAAGACACACTCCGAATCAGATGGAGTAAAGTACTCAACACAGCAGCGAAGTACGGAGGTAATCGCCACACCAAGAGCTACCCGAAGCGGAAGTTGCTACCCGAATTCGATGAGGAGGCCTTAGATCCCCCACAACCAAAAATTAAAACAGCAATCCGGCCAGAAAAACAACCTCACGGCCAACATAGAGCGGCAAACGACGCCGCACATGAACCAGTATGCGACCCGCGTAAGGGCTCGCATCAAAAGGACGACGCAACAAGATCCATCGACGGACCACGCAAACGCGCTCCAGCATGCAATGCAACTCCATAAACATCTGAACATCACGGTACACCCAGATACAGCGGTGCCGCACACCCCCTATGTTTCACCTACGAAGTGCTGGACCACGAATTTCCAGAGGGATTCAAACCCGTAAACATAGAGGCATACGACGGAACAACAGACCCTGGGGTCTGGATTGAGGACTATGTCCACCATATCCATATGGCTCGAGGAGATGATCTCCATGCCATCAAGTACTTACCCCTCAAGCTCAAAGGGCCAGCTCGGCACTGGCTTAAAAGCCTCCCCGAAAGCTCCATTAGAAGCTGGGAAGAGCTCGAAGACGCTTTTCGGGCAAATTTTCAAGGGACTTATGTCCGACCTTCGGATGCGGACGATTTGAGTCATATAACTCAACAGCCCGAAGAGTCAGCCCGAAAGCTTTGGAACAGGTTTCTTACTAAAAAGAACCAAATAGTCGACTGTCCGGATGCCGAAGCCTTGGCAGCTTTTAAGCACAGCGTCCGAGACAAATGGCTTGCGAGACACCTCGGCCAAGAAAAGTCGAGAACAATGGCAGCATTAACAAGCCTCATGACCCGCTTTTGCGTGGGCGAGGACAGCTGGCTAGCCCGATGCAGCACCAGCGACCCAAGTACATCTGAAGTTAGAGATGGAAACGAGTAATCACGATGCAGCAAAAATAACAAGAGCCGGAATAAAGAAGACATCCCGAAGAGCACGGCGGTAAACGCTGGATTCAGAAGCTCTCGGCCAGGTCAGCAAAATCCGCCCTCTAAAGGCAGCAGAGATGAACTGTCCAGCCTAAACAAAATTCTAGACCAAATATGTCAGATCCATAGCACCCCTGGTAAACCTGCTAATCATACCCATAGAGAATGTTGGGTCTTCAAGCAGTCCGTCAAGCTCAACGCCGTACACAAGGGGGAGGATACACCAAGCGAAGACGAGGATGAGCCTCTCAAGCAAGACATTGGGGAACAAAAGAAATTTCCACCAGAAGTCAAAACAGTAAACGTGTTACACGTGATCAAGGGGAGAAACAAAGCGGCACTCCTAGAGAAATATGCCCAAGGGCCTATCACCGCGGAGTCCTGCCACTGGTCGTCTCAACCGATCACTTTCGACCATCGGGATTACTCTGCAAGTATCCGGCGTGCAGGATGGGCTGCCTTGGTATTAGACCCAATAATTGATGGATACCTCTTCACACGAGTCCTGATGGACGGTGGCAGCAGTCTAAACCTGATATATCAGGACACAGTCCGCAAAATGGGGATAGACCCAACAAAATTTTGCCACAGCAATACTACCTTTAAAGGAGTAACGCCAGGCCCAGGGGCTCATTGCACGGGCTCCCTGCTACTAGAGGTTATATTTGGCTTCCCCAATAACTTCCTGTGACGCCCCCATTTCAATCGTACACTAATCATACACGCAAACGTGTATGATCAAGATCGGGGACTCACGGGAAGATATCACAACACAACTCTACAAATAAAATAAGTCATACAAGCATCATATTACAAGCCAGGGGCCTCTAGGGCTCGAATACAAGAGCTCGATCATAGACGAGTCAGCGGAAGCAACAATATCTGAGTACAGACATAAGTTAAACAAATGGATTAAGGGTATCATATGTGGACTGAACTGCGCTTCTGGTCACCTCCATCTTGCAGCAGGAGAAGAGAGTAGATGGTAAGTTCACCAAGTAGCATCGCATAGCATAACCCTAACCGGTGATCCTCCCCTCGTCGCCCTGTGAGAGAGCGATCACCGGTTGTATCTGGCAGTTGGAAGGGTGTGTTTTATTAAGTATCCGGTTCTAGTTGTCATAAGGTCAAGGTACAACTCCGGGTCGTCCTTTTACCGAGGGACATGGCTATTCGAATAGATCAACTTCCCTGTAGGGGTGCACCACATTTCCCAACACGCTCGATCCCCTTTGTCCGGACACACTTTTCCGGGTCATGCCCGGCCTTGGAAGATCAACACGTCGCAGCCCTACCTAGGCACAACAGAGAGGTCAGCACGCCGGTCTAAATCCTATGGCGCAGGGGTCTGGGCCCATCGCCCATTGCACACCTGTACGTTGCGTACGCGGCCGGTGAGCAGACCTAGCAACCTCCATTACAAAGGAAGTTGCGTTACGCGGTCCAACCCGGCGCGCGTCGCTCAGTCACTGACATCACGAAGGCTTAGGCTGATACCACGACGTCGAGTGCCCAGAACTGTCCCCGCGTAGATGGTTAGTGCGTATAGGCCAGTGGCCAGACTCAGATCAAATACCAAGATCCCGTTAAGCGTATTAAGTATCCGTGAACGCCGACCAGGGCCAGGCCCACCTCTCTCCTAGGTGGTCTCAACCTGCCCTGTCGCTCCGCCACAAAGTAACAGTCGGGGACCGTCGGGAACCCAGGCCCACCTCTACCGGGATGGAGCCACCTGCCCCTTCAGCCCCCATCTCCGAACAGTATCATAAGTAATGTAACAGTATAAGTATATATCAAATGCCCGTGATCACCTCCCGAAGTGATCACGGCCCAGTAGTATAGCATGGCAGACGGACAAGAGTGTAGGGCCACTGATGATAATCTAGCATCCTATACTAAGCATTTAGGATTGCAGGTAAGATATCAACAGTTGTAGCAACAATGACAGGCTATGCATCAGAATAGGATTAACGGAAAGCAGTAACATGCTACACTACTCTAATGCAAGCAGTATAGATAAGAATAGGTGATATCTGGTGATCAAGGGGGGGCTTGCCTGGTTGCTCTGGCAAGAGAGAGGGGTCATCAACACCGTAGTCGTACTGGGTAGCAGCTGCATCGGTCTCAGTGTCTAGCGAGATAAGAGGGGGAAGAAACAATAATTATTAAGCAAATATATGCGTGACGATGCATGACATGTCAAGTAGCGGTGCAAGGGGTGCCCTAACGCGGTATGGGGTGGTACCGGTGAAGGGGGGGGGACATCTAGGAAGATATCCCCGGTGTTCCACGTTTTCGGATAGATGAACCGGAGGGGAAAGTTGCGTGTTTGCTATGCTAGGGATGCGTGGCAGATGAGCGGGCTGCGTATCCAAATTCATCTCGTCGTTCTGAGCAACTTTCATGTAGAAAATAATTTAATCCGAGTTACGGATTAAAAGATATGATTTTCTAAAGATTTTATTAATTTCTGGAATTTAATTCTTTATTTAATTTAATTCGAAAATGGATTTATGACATTAGCATGAGGTCATGCTGACGTCAGCAGTCATCAGGGTTGACTGGTCAACCTGACTAGTGGGTCCCACTGGTCAGTGCCACATTTTAATTAAACAAATTAATTAACCTAATTAGTATTAATTAGGGGGTGGGCCCCACTGTCATACTCTGTTAGTTAATTAACAATAGTTAATTAGGTTAATTAGTCATTAGATTAACTAACCTTAATTAGTTAATTTAATCAGAATTAATTAAGTTAATTAATTAATTAATTAATTTTATTTTTATTTATTATTTTTAAACCCCTTTTTTATTAACGTTCTAGGGTGGGGCCCCTGTCATAGGCCCTGGGGGCCTTACGGGCGTGCGGGGCTACGGGCGCGGGCGCACGGGCGTGGGCGCCCAGGCCCGAGGCCACGGGAGAGGGGACGCGCCAGCAGGTGCCGGCAAGGCGCGGTGGGGGCTAGCCGTGGCAACGAAGGGCGGAGCCGGCGCGGCCCGGCAGGCATGGCCGACCGGAGCAAGCGCGGCGGGGCGGAGGGGAGCCGGGCGGCGATGCGGCAGCAAGCGATGGAGGCGGGGCGGCGCGGCGCAGCAGCGCGCGGCAGAGGCAGGACGACGTGGCCGGCAGAGTGTAGCGGGCGCGCGTGGGTGTGGGAGCAGAGCTCCAAGCGCGGCGGCGCTACGGACGGTAGCGACGAGCTGCGCGGGGTAAAGAGGCGGGTGTGAGGAGGCAGTGCACGGCCCTGGGTGGCCGCGGTCCAGGCGGGCGTGAGCGAACAAGAGGGGCGCGGCGCGACGGGGCGATGGCGGCGCGGCCCAAGCGATGGCGCGGGCAAGCAGCTGCAGCAGTAGGGGAGGAGGCGCGCGTCGGGGCGAGGCTGTGGTGGGCAGCGGCAGCAGCGCTGCGGTGCGCGGCGAGTACGGGGCCACGACGTGCGGCGGCAGTGGGGTGCTGCAGGCGCGACCGGGCCTGGAGCAGAGGCAGGGGAGGTCAGTGCGGGTGACAGAGCACGGCGAAGCACTCAGGCGCACAAGCAGGGGAGGGGGGTCGCGGTGGCCGGCGAGGGATGGCCGCGGGCGCAGTCCCAAGCGGCGCAGCGAGTGCGGGCCGGGCGCGGGTGCGTGCGCGAAGTTGCGGGCGTGGGCGCGACAGGGTCATGGTGAGCGTGGGGCGAGGGAGAGAGGAGGTCGCGGGATCACTGCGAGGAGTAGGGACAGGGCAGCGGGGCGCAAGGAGGGAGACGGGGATGACGAGCGATGGGGAGGCAGGCCGGTGGGGAAGTCCGGCGAGGCTGCGTGGGTTCCTAGCGGCGACGGGCGACGGCGTCGGTGGCCTCCTCCTCTCGATCCCGATCCAATCGGGAGAGAGGGGGGAGATATTTCAGGAGAGAGGAGTGGGGGGTGTCGGTGGCTAGTGAGGGGGAGTGGGGAAGGTTATGGCGGCGGGGTGGGCCGGCCTGGCGGCCTGGTGGGTTGCTGGGCCGAAGCCCAGTGAGGGAGCGGGGTTCCTTTTTATTTTTGTTATGTTTCTCTCTTTCTTTTTATTTATTTTTCTTTCTGTTTTATTAAATTTTAGTTTTTATACAATACAAAAAGTTGTATCTAAATAGTATTAATAGATATGCCACTGCCACGATTAATTTATAATTAAATTGGCACCTAAAACAATTTAGTTTGAAATTGTTTATTATTTTAGAAGCATTTAAATAATTGTTCTTGCTAAGTTTTATTCATTTTAGAGTATTTAAACATTTTATAAATGTGGGGTTTCTCCACCATAATTACCTATGCAATATTTGGTTCACTCCGAACACTTTAGTTTTAATATTTGAAAACTTTTATTGTTTGCTTGATTTTGAATTTGAATTTGGATCGGTTTCGAACTAACGCGAGATTAGCAACAGTAATCGAAGTGACGTGGCATCGTTAGCAGAGAATTATTGTAGCTTAATTATCCGGGCGTCACACTTCCGTAGCAAAAATTTAACCTTCCACATTGCGCCATTTTAAAGTGGCTATCAAGCACTACTTGGACGCGAAGCTTTCACTCGCTTCAACGCAATACCGCATTACGCTTCCCTCACGCTTAAGATGCCCGGTCCACGTGGCATCATTATAGTAAGTGGAAACATTGAGCGATCCTTGCGCGCCGAAGAGAGTGCGACTGCGTTGGCAGCCGCACACTAAAATGGCCTCACCAACTAAAGCATTTGATAGGTCCTCAAGACCACGGACACGGTCAGACGAGTCCGGCGAAGCTATATGTAATCCATACAGGTTTGACGGCCACACCCCTGTTATAAAAACAAGGGGCTCCACGCGCGAGAACAAGTGGCAATTTTCGCTCATCTTGAATTGTACATGGTTTCTTTAATATAACCTACCTTTTTGCACGGCAACTTTTCACCTAAGTTCCTCTCTTTTACAGATGACCATCGTGCTACACCCGTCCAGGATACGACACAACGGAGACACAGGCGCAGACGTGCAGCAGGGACCCGTTCCAAGGATTCTTTTTAGATTAAGACCCTGCGTAAACCTTTCTTACTGTCTCTTGTTGATACACGTCCCTCGGATTCTCAGTACTATTGAGAAGGATGCTAACGTCTTGGCATGTGGCCACGTCAGAATAATGCACGTACCTGGACAACAGGGGCTTCTTACAAAGGGCACTGTTTAGGCCCAGTTTATACCATAAAGACCGAATACCTTAGGGAGTGTTCGGCGTCGCGAGTTTGGCCTTATATGCATCAGCTCTGAATCATGTCTTTGGTCAAATGTTGGGTTTGCCCGGCTCCTGTGTGTTGCTGCCTTACGTTCCGCTTTATCGGCTAAGGCGGCACCAGGAGAACTACTGTGATTGTGCCTCGGTTCATCCGGACGAGCACCTCAGTAGAGAAAGCCGAAAACTGACTGTCATGATATAGCGTGAGACTGGTCAACCACTCGATGACCTATCGGAATGTTAGAATTCCTCCGCCTTAACAAAGGGCCGTTTCTCGGCCAGGCATGTACGCACCCCGAATTCGGGAGAGTACGGAGCCGCCAGGGGCTATATAGTAGCCCCACCGTCAAACTCCTATGGCTAAGTGAAAGTGTTAAAGCATTATAGTCCGGTTGCCTCGTTCGCTGTGTTATCACCTCCTTAATAGGACCAAGACGTTGGATTAAGTGTGAACACGCGTCTTCTGCGAACACCTCTGCATTATATGCGTGGGGGTTGAAGCCGACGACTGCAATCTTTCAGGTTATACACATATATACATAAATGCCCGCACAGGAGGCATCACAATACTTTCGGGCACAAGTATAAATACAGCCTTGATAAATTCAATAAAAACATTGTTTTTATAATGGGAATATATGTCATTCAAACATAATATTCTTCGAGCACTGGGCCTCTATCAGGCGAGCACCCTCAAGAACTTCTTCAAAATAGTGCTCGGCAGCCACTCGGCCTATGGCCGAACCCTGCGCCGCGACAGTAGTAGCATCCATCTCCGCCCAGTATGCTTTGATACGGGCAAGGGCCATCGCGAGCCTTCTATACAAGCCGACCTCTTCATTGCATTGATGCGCGGCACCGCACCAAGGAACTGCTGCACTAAGCTGAAATAGCTGTTCGGCTTCGGCTTTTCCGGCCACAGCTGATCCACGACAGACCTCATGGCGAGTCCGGACAACCTATTGAGTTCAGCCCATTCGGCTAGCTGATCAGTCAATGGGAGCGGACGCTCTGGAACGTTAAACTGCGACCAGAACAGTTTGTTCACTTCACGATCTGTTTGATCTCGGAAGTATTCGGCCGCATCGACAGCGCTCGCCGCCAAGTCCATATATGCGTCTGCCGAACTCCACAGCCGATCCAGAGGGGCATACCGCGGATCTCCGAACTTCCTTCGCAGCATAAAGGGCTTCCCAGCCGCAATATCCCCGGCTTCACGCAATTCCTCCTTCTTCGCTCTCATGGCAGAGCGGGTGTCCTTGGTCGCCATTGTGGCCTTCTCAAGGTCCGTCGCCCTCGCCCGGTTTTTTTCTTCGAGGAACTGGCAACGGTCGGCAGTGTCTTTTAACTTTACAGGCATCTTTGCCATTTTATCTTTGCTCTCGCAATGTGCATCCTTTTCGGCTCTCAACTCTTCACCCGCCTTTAAAGCGGCCACATTACTAATCCTTGTTTGTTCTTTGGCTCGGGCAAGCTCCGCCCGAAGGGTCTCCACGGTGGCAGCTCCATCTGCAGTCATAACATATTAAAGATACTGGCATTACGCTACACTTACTATGTGACATGCACCAGAAAACATTGCTTACCCTATGCCTCGTCAAGCCGCTTGTTAACAAGATCGATGTCGGCATCTGCCGCATCCAGTTGCCGCTTTAGTTCGGCAAACCCATAAGTACGGCTAGCCACCGGAGCTTCAACCACCTGCACATGAAGGCGGTCTGGTTATTACCTGGGACTACGATCCTCTGTTTGCCGCCATCCTCGGCGACAACCAGAGTCTCAGGGGCTACTATCTACACAGGGCACACCTAAAAATGTGCGGTACTATCACAAATGACATCATTTTACGTACCTCAAAGCCCGTCAGTAGACTCATAAAGGCGTCATGCAACCTGCTTTAGACGGACGAAATCCTTTCCATCACCGTACCCATCAACGTACGGTGTTCTTCCGAGATAGTCGCTCGCTCTAGCAGATCCCTCAGTGCGTCCGACCGCATACCAGACGGTGTCGGATTCTTTTGGTTGCTCTTTTCAAGAGCCAGACACTGGGGACTTCGGGCAACCATAGGATTATCTTCTGGCCTCACCTGATCCGGCGAGGCCCTCCGTGACGACACTTCAAGGTCGCCCTCTTCTTGAGCGGGGGAGTCCGGGGGAGGCGTTTCGCTCTCCATCATCTTCGGAAGAAGATCCCCTGAAGATGAGCTCTGCTGAGGAGGGCTAAGATCCGAACTGCAAGATAAATGCTTCGGTTATTTTCCTCAGAGGTAAGGTAGTATATCTTCACTATTAAACTACTTTTTGATTACTTACAGCTCGTTAGAGGGCTGATCTCCGCGCGGACTTTGTGCGGCAAGAGCACCCTCCGAGGTAGGACCCTCTGGTGGAGACTTCTTCTCCCATTTGGAAGCCTTGGTTTCCGGATCTTCATAGGCAGTCCTCTTCCTTCCCCGTAGCGAGAGAAGGTCAGATTCTTCCCCTTGGTTATCCTCCTTCACGGAGGCGCTCATTCCCTCGGTTGGAATTGGTAGCGATGGGGGCCCGCTTTCGCCCTCATTATTCCCCCCTTTATCTTCCTTTGAGGGCTCCGGGAAAGGTGCTAGCTCGAGCATCTTTTCCAGTACCGGATTGTCCAAGCCCTCAGGAAGGGGGGCCAAACACCGAATCATCTTCGCCTTTGTTAGCCAGTCCTGGTCAAAAGAGCGATTTCTCGGAATGACGTCATGATAAATGAAAGACGGTGTGTTCGGCTAGAGGATTACTTACTTGGTCGGCGATGCGGTTGCTGCTCAGGCCCACGTCCTCGGTAGTATCCGGACACTCTATTTGGGGTCCAAAGAATGATTTATACATCTCCTCATGCGTCAGGCCGAGGAAATTCTGAATAGTGCGCGGTCCTTCTGGGTTGAACTCCCACATGCGGAGGGCCGGCGTTTGCAAGGCTGGACTCGACGAACCAGCATGACTTGCACCACCATAACCAGACTGAAATCTCCTTCGAAGAGATCTTGAATGCGGCTCTGCAGTATAGGCACGTCATTGGCTGGACCCCAGCTCAGCCCTCTGCTAATCCATGACATCAGTTGTGGTGGAGGGCCCGAGCGGAAAGCAGGGGCAGCCACCCACTTGGCACTTCTGGGAGCTGTGATGTAAAACCACTCTCGTTGCCATAATCCGGACACCTCTGGAAAGGAACCCTTGGGCCATGGAGCTCCAGCGATCTTGCTTATTAATGCGCCTCCGCACGCTACATGCTGCCCCTCGACCATCTTCAGCTTCACGGCAAAGGTCTTGAGCCACAGGCCGAAGTGAGGGGTAATGCGGAGGAAGGCCTCACATGCGACAATAAATGTCGAGATGTGGAGAAAGGAGTCCGGAGCTAGATCGTGGAAATCTAGCCCGTAATAGAACATCAAACCCCTAACGAAGGGATCCAGAGTGAGGCCTAGACCTCGGAGGAAGTGGGAGATGAACACAATGTTCTCGTTGGGTTCGGGAGTAGGGACGACCTGCCCTCGGGCAGGCAGCCGATGCGAAATCTAGGCGGTCAGGTATCTGGCCTCCCTCAACTTCTTGATATCCTCTTCCATAACGGGGGAGGGCATCCACCGGCCTTGAAGGCTAGATCCAGACATGATTGAAGGTCCAAAGCACATGACCTGAGCTTTGGGTGTTAGAACTCGAGGCGGGGGAAGGATTCAATTGAGCACGGGAGGGAAAAAAGTAAAAGCCTTGTCCCTTTATAAAGAGGGTGAATATCAAGCGTCCTCCTAGTGGCCGTTTGGGACTTGCCTAAAATCTAGGGGTCCTAGGCACGGTTGGGTTACCCACGACTGTATTGATGAGAATCCCGTAATAAGGGGAACACGATCTCTGCTTTGACAAGACGTGTCAAGAAACCGCCTCACGTTATGTGTGGAGCTGGTTGAAGAAAAACGGTTCGAATAATCACCGAGCCATGGCCTGATGTCATGTTGCCAAAGCGTGTCAGCAGATTAAGATTTGTGGAAATATTATTCTCTCTACGGTGGTATGTGGAATTTATTTTGCAGGGTCGGACACTATCCTGGTATTCAAACTCTTCTATGATGTGTTCGGAGGAAGAACTCGCCTTGCAATGCCAAAGACAAGACAACACTGCGCGCCAGACTCATCGTCATTGAAGCCTAGTTCAGGGGCTACTGAGGGAGTCCTGGATTAGGGGGTCTCCGGACAACCGGACTATATCCTTTGGCCGAACTGTTGGACTATGAAGATACAAGATTGAAGACTTCGTCCCGTGTCCGGATAGGACTCTACTTGGCGTGGAAGGCAAGCTAGGTAGTACGGATATGGATATCTCCTCCTTTGTAACCAACCTTGTGTAACCCTAACCCTCTCCGATGTCTATATAAACCGGAGAGTTTTAGTCCGTAGGACAACATACAATCATATCATAGGCTGGCTTCTAGGGTTTAGCCTCTCCGATCTCGTGGTAGATCAACTCTTATAATACTCATATCATTAAGAATAAATCAAGCATGACATAGGGTTTTACCTCCATCAAGAGGGCCCGAACCTGGATAAAACAACGTATCCCCTGTCTCCTGTTACCATCCACCTTAGACGCACAGTTCGGGACCCACTACCCGAGATCCGTCGGTTTTGACACTGACAATGTTGATATAGAAGCCCTCCGTGATCGATTCCCTCCGAAAAAGGCCCCAAGATGGAATCTCTTGGGTACAGAAGGTTGCGGCGGTGAAAATAGGGTTTCGTGATGCTCCTGGATGTTTTTTGGGACATATATATATATATATATATATATACTAGATCATCGATGGTGCGCGTTGCCGCACCCGTCCATTATGCCGATAGAATTATAGGAATTTAAATATATGAAGGGACTACATAAATAGATGTTAGAATCAAAAGTAAGCACAAATCTAAAACAGAAGGGTGTATTAAATAGTATTTCAACTAATGGTAAGATTATAATAATGACATAGCATCCCAATTGTTTACTAAAATGTTGTTGTAGATAATGTTTTTCACAAAGATCTGAACTGATGGTTCTTACATAACCTCCATTCTTTCATTCAAATGTGTTTTTTGAACTTCAGGATGATTTTTGGAAGCAGATAGATTAACCACACAGAGCAGAAGAACCAAACCAAAAAAAAAGAGAAGCCTTGGCGCCTGGGAAGAAGCTACATCTTACATGAAGTTCATCAGAAAGCACAATTTGTAATAGTGTACAAAAACTAAAATATCCTTCCTAGATTATACCAGTCTTGATGCCATCATACACTTAAGGAATGCAGATGTAGACACATCCAGGCATGCTGAAGGCATGCATAGAAGTATTGCAATCTAAAAGGATCTTCATTTGGCACCACTAAAAAGGGGAAGAAATCTCATGGCACAACATGGTTAAACAATCAAATTTCCCCCTTTTCACGAGCAAGGTTAAATAATCAAAGCTTTCTGCACAACACAAGAATGTAAGTGATAAGTAGCATGATGTAATAGTTCCTATGCATTACTGCAACACATTTTAGGATATAGATAATTTATATAGTTGAGCACACAAAATGAAAATAAACAATGGAAATGGAAGAAAGAACATTGTTTAATCAGTGATATATTAATGAAATCACACTGACACTCATATGCTTAGTGCACTTTTAATGCAAACAGTGCAACATATCCGTGACTAATCATTGAAATATTTAGTAAATGTGAAAAATCATGTGGATTGCTACAATACATTTGTGTTGTGAGCATTCACCATATATTTGATGTAAGAAGATACAATGGCTTCTATGCTTTCCTGAAATTATTGAAGTGACATGCTAGTAGGCATGCTCAGAGAACGTAACAATCTACAATAACATAACCACATAGGCTAATGTGATGACAATATTTGTTCCAATAATAAATCATAGAAATATAGGGAATTAATTTATATTGTACTACCTCAGGGACCATAGTTACATGACATGTTTCATTTAGAAAGAGCCAAAGATATCATAAAAATTCTAATTTCTTGCCATAGAGGAACCCAAGGGTGGAATTTCATGCATTGTAAATAGAATGGGAGATAAATAGTTAATACATCCATCTGAAAAGCCTTGGAAGTTTGCATTAATTATACATGAATATAGTTGCAATCCTCTACCCTGAAAGTACATATATAAGATTAAAAAAATCTCATCAGCCTAAAAGAGTTGCAAACTCAAAGTTGGCTGCACTATCAATCAAGTAATCCAAAAGACACAGTAGAAGGCACTTACTTGGCTCCTTATATCTTTGACAATAAAGATCAAATGTTGCAAACTTTAGTAACCGTTCCATCTGATCGGTTATTGCAAGCATAATTTATTATCACAAAGAGCTGATATGCAACCTGAAATAATTCCCAATGTTAGTGATATACAAAGGAAGGTTTTCAATAAACTATACATAAGTTCTATCATAACCAGTGGCAGCAAGCACACCTGCAATGAGCAGCAAGCTAAGAGAAGCACGGGGATGCAACATCATAATTGTGAAGAAATGCTGACAAGATAATCGATTTACAAACCATATAGTCATGAGATGCAAATCCTGTATTAACCTGTGAAGAAAAACTAACTGCATAACCGATTTGTCATAGAACAATGAGGCAAGATGCATTCTTTGGATCTACGATCTAAAATTTTAAAAGGTAACTCCAAAACAGATGACGCAGTGAAATACATCTACTAATCAAAATTACCAATTACCAGATGGTAACCTCGACGTCAGGGACGGAACCGGTGGCCTTCTTAATCTCCTCCGTAAGCATCACAACGTGTTCCCAAGGTCGAGTAGTATCTGCAAATAAACAGAAAATGGAGCAATCAGATCAATTAGCTAAGCGAGGCAAAAGAAGAGAATCTTGACTCTAGGGCGGCCACGCCGAAGCAAAGCATAAATCACTAATTTAAAAGGAGCCTGAAAATAATGACCACAGAATAAATTGGAACAGAGATTAGGGATCGACCTAACCTACTCAAAAGTGACGTTGAGGTGCAACTACTGAACATGTGGAACGGGAGGCTTCAATACATCACTCTGATCACCTCACCCCGTTGCTGCATCCCTTTTGTCTCCTCAGGAGCAGAAGTTCAACAATTTTGGGGACAAGCCAGATGATGTGGTGGACGGCAACACCCCTCCTCTACGTTGCTGGAGGTGGCAACCTCCCAGTCCCAGGCAACCCTTCTTCCAGTAACCTCGTTTGTCCACCGACGAAGCAAATTAAACGGTAGAAAAGCACCAGCAAAGACGAATAACACGTCCAGTACACAAGCACAACACATAGATCAAAGATGAATACTGAAATCGTTCACGCCTGAAATACATATTCAGAAACTTTAGATCCATGAAAGATTTAAAAGTACAACAAACCTGCAGAGATCGAATCCAGTGTGGAAAGATATGAGGAATTAAGCTCCAAACCTACCTTTGCACTGGCTGACCTGCAGAAGAGTAATCACGGCGGCATGAGAGTGGAGGCGCCCGCCTTATCGCGTGAAGCCAACACGCTGACCGGAGGAGGTGTTCACGCCGGCCGGTGCACCTTTCGCGACTCCGAGCTGGTGCTAGGACGGCGGCGCCGCCGGTCACGGTCGCGCTTGTCGCGATGGTCATCCCACCCGTCGTCTGAGGCCCTAGGACGCCTCCGCCGGCGGTCGTCCTCCGTCTCGTCGTCAGAAGCCCTAGACCGCCTCGTCCAGCGGCCGTCCTCCACATCCCCGTCGAAACCATGGCGCGCGAGCGCGGGAGGTCATCGACCTTAATTGGCTTGGGGACCCCCGTTGTCTTCCGAGGGCTTGGGGTCGTGGCGGGGCCCGCGGTCCGGGTCGGGCGGGGAAGGCAGCGACATGCCCGATGGCGTCCCAGGGCCGGAAGGCTGCGGCGAGCATGGGAAGCTGACGCGCCGCCGTGTCCCGTCCCCATTGTCGTCTGTGTGGAAGGCGGAGAGGCTCAAGAGCAGGCAGGTCAGGAGGGGCGGGGTTCGTTTAGGTTATCCAGCGAGACACATCAGATCAAATGGGCTGTCCTCGCTTGGTTAGATGGGCTGGCAGCCCAGTTTACCACAGGGCGCCGTTTCAGCCTGTGGAGCAGCCGCCCAGAGGACAGTAGGCCCGGTATCGCACTAGACAAAGATCCAACGACCAGAAACACTCATATCGTGAAAACGGACGGCCAGAAACGCAGAGCAGTGAGAGGGCTCGCTTTAGGTGCGGTTATACTGTCCTTAATAGGAGGAAGAAGTAGGTCGGTGGAGCTGCAAGGGGCCCACGAGGGTGGGGGCGCGCCCGGGGGGGCAGGCGTGCCTCCCTGCCTTGTGGCCTCCTCGCTCCTTTCTTGTCGTCTACTCCAAGTCCCTTGGATCATGTTTATTTCAAAAATAACTCTCCCGAAGGTTTCATTCCGTTTCGATTCCATTTGATATTCCTTTTCTGCGAAACACTAAAATCGGCAAAAAAACGGCAATTTGCACTGGGCCTTGGGTTAGTAGGTTAGTCCCAAAAATAATATAAAAGTGTATAATAAAGCTCATTAAACATCCAAAACAGATAATATAATAGCATGGAACAATCAAAAATTATAGATACGTTGGAGACGTATCAAGCATTTCCAAGCTTAATTCATGCTCGTCCTCGAGTAGGTAAATGATAAAAACAATTTTTTTTAATGTGGAATGCTACCTAGCATAATTCTTTTAACGTAATTTTATTTATTGTGGCATGAATATTCAGATCCGAAAGATTTAAGAAATAAGTCTAATATTGACATAAAAATAATAATACTTCAAGCATACTAACTAAGCAATCATGTCTTCTCAAAATAACATGGCCAAAGAAAGTTCATCCCTACAAAATCATATAGTTTGGTCATGCTCCATTTTCGTCACACAAGAATGCTCTCATCATGTAACATACCAAAATTCTAAATTTTGGAATGTTATATTAAATAAATAATTGTAATTGTTTGTTTGTTTGTTTGTTGTATGATTGATGGTGTGAAATTGAGTGGAAAATAGAATTTTTTTAAGTTGAATGAGAGAGAATAAAAGAACTCTCCCAAAACTTTCATCTTGCATGTTTGATCTCCATGAATTCATAGTCATATCATCACAAGACCCTAGAATGAAGATAATATGACTTCTTCCATTAAAGGAAATGAAAAGGGGTTTGAAAATGATTTGAATTTCATTTAAAATATTTTAAATTTAGAAACTTTAAGCAACTCAATGAGTTCATGAGGGAGATAAAATGACTTCTTCAAAATTCGAAGAAAGAGAGTTGGAAGTTTCAAAGGAATCATTTGGAGGTCACTTTGAAGTTATTTGAAACTCATTTTCCATTTGAGGTTGTTTGAAATTCCAAATTCAACTCCAATTAGGAGTTATTTGGGTTTATTCAAATTATTTTTCTTCTAAAAATAAATAAATGGAAATAAGGGTAAAATGATTCCCTTCAATAGAAAATTAGGAGAAAATAAATTTGAAATCATTTTGCTATTTTAAAAATGATTTTTATTGATTTTAAATGCAATAGTAGCACTGTTTGACTTTTATGAATTTTTATATAATTTAATTTAACTTGAAAAATAGTTCATCTTATTCGGGGTATTTTTCTGAACATTTTGGTATATAATATGCCTACATAATTTTTTTATTTATTTTTCTCTCGGTTGGAGTTTTCTTCCTGTAAAAAAAAGAGAGAAGCACTGCCTGGACCGAAACAGTGTTCGGCCCAGGGGCGAACCAGTCGGCCATACGGCCCAAGTCCCAACCCCGCGCCCGCGAAGGCCACCGCTCGCTCGCCCGCTCCTCGCTCGCATACCACGCCCGCTGCCAGATGGGGCTCACCCGCTCCTCGCCCGAGTGCCCGAAATGATTTTTTTTTGTGAAGGGCCTATCATATATTTGTTGCAAGATTGGACCAAATCAATTTTATAAAATACTAGGTCATATTTAATGCAAAATTGACAAAAAGGTTGGGTGTCAAAAGTTTTGATCCACCTCTGGTGAAAAAGACAAATTCCCGCCGATTTAGTAGGAAGCGGGTCAAATTTGAACTGCAGCTGCCTCGTAGTTTGCTCTTTAATTTTTCCAAAAATCATTTCTAGGTACATAAGTATCTATTTAATCAGAGAAACGTCAAAAATGTTCCAAGATTCAACCACTAGCTAGGAACGCTCAAGCCCGCCGTTTTGACCGCATTTTAAAACAGGCATAAAAAATTCAAAACAAAATCAAAAAATTGGAAAACCTTCGCATTGTGTCATCATATGTGACCAAGTTTCCAGAAAAAATAATAAACTTGTAATACGGCAATTATTTTAAAAAAATGTTCTCAAAAATGAGCTATCATGCGTGAAGATTCATGGCTTTCAAGCCAAATGGTCAATCTTATGGCCACACTCATGACATACTTTGTTCAAATGATCTCATACTGTGCACAATGGTGCATCTTGGAATTCCAAACAATGTTGCCTAAGGAAATTTTCATTTTCTTTGCACGGAAAATTCATTTTCCATTTTCCGAGTGTCCGAAATGAGTTTTTTTTAAGGACCTACCATATATTTTTTGCAAAATTGGACCAAATTAATTTTATAAAATACTAGGCCATATTTAGTGCAAAATTGACAAAATGGTTGGGTGTCAAAAGTTTTGATCCACCTCTGGTGAAAAAGACAAATTCCTGCCGATTCAGTAGGAAGCGGGTCAAATTTGAACTGCAGCTGCCTCATAGTTTGCTCTTTAATTTTTCCAAAAATCATTTCTAGGTACATAAGTATCTATTTAATCAAAGAAACGTCAAAAAATTTCCAAGATTCAACCACTAGCTAGGAACGGTCAAGCCCGCCGTTTTGATCGCATTTTGAAACGGGCATAAAAAATTCAAAAAAATTAAAAAATTGGAAAACCTTTGGATTGTGTCATCATATGTGACCAAGTTTTCAGGAAAAATAATAAACTTGTAATACGGCAATTATTTTAAAAAAATATTCTCAGAAATGAGCTATCATGCGTGAAGATTCACTACTAGGAAAAGGGTTATAGCTAATATGGACATTAATGGCGCACCATACATGTGGTGCGCCACTGCTATATAGCAGTGACGCACCAGATACAGGTGCGCCATTAGTGTCCTCATTACTAATGGCACACTAGACACATGGTGCGCCATTACTAGCAAATTTTATTTTCTTTTATTTTTCCAAAACTATTAATGATGCACCAGGGCACAGTGCGCCATTACTAGTTTTAATTAGTAATGGCGCACCACACGCTCCGTGCGCCAGTACTAACAGTTTTTTTTACTTTTTTTCAAAACTAGTAATGGCGCACCTTTGTGAAGTGCGCCATTAATAGTTCAAACTAGTAATGACGCACCACAACCACGGTGCGCCACTACTAATAATTATATATATATATATATATTGCAAAACTAGTAATGGCGCACCCCTAACTGGTGCGCTATTAGTAACCAGGGTTACTAATGGCGCATTTTTAGGTGGTGCGTCATTAGTAACCTGAGACCAGCTAGATATTTTGGACAGCCACCTACCGCACAAACTTTCCCCACGTCATTCTCTCCACCTCCTCCTCCAAGCCTGTCTCGACTGCCTCCTCCTCCTCACCTCATTTGCACCATAAATTCACCCAAATTAAGTGGTTAAATTACCTTTTTTGATAGGTAAGTAAGGGGAAATCTTTCTTTATGTTGTAGATCTACTTTTTTCTCCCACCAACAATGTGCACATGCACTTTTTATGGCCTAGCTAGATCTACGTATGTTTGTGGTGTTGCATATGTTTGTGGTGTTGCATATATGTTTGTGTTTGCAGGTACCGGTATTTGAATGCGATAGTTGCCGATATTTTGCCGGAATGTTGATTCATTTCCATTTCGGTGAGAATTTGGCACTATGCATTCTTTTTGGTCCTATTTTTAGGCAAAGTCATGCCAATTTTTTTTCTTGGTTCTAAAATATCATTTTGCTCTACCCCGCAGGTGACCATGGTCCGCACGATGACCGAAGGCATCGTGAATAGGTTTTTGAGCTCCGCGAAGGCCGAGACGCTTCAAAAGAACGAGACGGAGATAAGATGTCTGTGTCGAAGATGCAAGCTAAAGAGCCTTATTACGGACCCGGATTCCGGACAGGTGCGGGACCACCTGCTCTTGCGTGGTTTCATGGATGGCTATCGGTGGCAAGGTGATGAAGATGACTATGAAGTCGTCCATGGGGGCCGGGCAAGAAATGAGGAAGGGCAGCAAGACAACCACCGCGGCGAGGGCGGGCGAGAAGACGAAGAATCTCCAGGACATGATCACGACGGTGATGCTATACACAGTCATCATGTAGAAGATGTCGGACATGATGATGAGGAAGATGAAGATGAAGGGCATGATCATGAAGATGAAGATGCCAGAGCAGACGACGATGTACCATCGATGGGCTAGGTGCAGGACCCTCATATTCAAGAGCTGCTTCTCAAGCAGACGGATAACGCAAGAGCTGCCGCCCGAGAGAAAGCCAAGCTGGATCAACTAGAGATAGACGCGGTTACTCCATTGTATGAAGGATGCAGGCCCAAGGATACCCGCCTGAAAGTAATGCTCATGGCTCTAGAGATGAAGGTAAAACACAAAATGACCGACACATGCCGCGAAGAGAACATGTCATTCTGGCACGAACGTCTTCCCAAGGGGAACAAGTGCCCGACCAGTTTCGAGGAGGCAAAGAAAATCGGGTGTCCTCTGGATTTACCGCACGTGAAATACCATGTGTGCATGAACAATTGCATCATTTATCGGGACGAGCACGCGGAGTCTACCATATGTCCGGTGTGCGGCGTCACTCGATACAAGAAGAGGAAGAAAGCTCCTCAAAAAGTGGTGTGGTAATTTCTGATCACTCTTCGTCTGCAGCGGTATTTCACGGACCCTAAGCTAGCAAAGCTCCTGCGTTGGCACGCGGATAGGGAGGAGAAGATGACGGAAATGATCCGGATCAGATAAATAAAAAAGACAAGATGCTGAGTCACCCTAAGGATGCGAGCCAGTGGCAAGCATTGAACGTGCTGGGCGCGAGCACCGATGGAGTCAATCCGTTTGGCAGCCAGAGAAGCACACATAGCACCTGGCCTGTATTTGTGTGCATGTACAACCTTCCCCCTGGTTGTGCATGAAGAGGAAGTACATTCACATGAGTATGTTAATTGAAGGGCCGAAACAACCAGGGAACGACATCAATCTGTATCTGGGGCTGCTGAAAGAGGAGCTAGACACGCTGTGGAAAATGCCAGCCAATACGTGGGACGCCGCAGAGAAAGAATATTTCCCTATGAGAGCCGCACTGCTCATGACGGTGCACGACTATCTCGGTTACGGATATCTCGCGGGGCAGGTGGTCCACGGATTTTTTAGATGTGTCAGGTGCATGGATGACACAACGTATCTCCAGCTAGATAGAGATCCCGGGTCTTCGAAAACCATGTTCATGGGACATCGAAGGTGGCTTCGCGACGATGACCCATGGAGAAAACGCAAGGATCTGTTCGATGGTGAAACCAAACCCCGAAGACGCCCGCGTACGAGGAGCGGCGAGGAAATAGACGAGTTGTTGAAAAATTGGAAAGATTACCCACTACCAGGAAAGAAGCAAAAGGCGCCAGAGCAGGGAAAGAAGCGAAAGGCGCCAGAGCCGCTGCTGAAGGTATGGAAAACGAGGTCTGTTTTCTGGGACTTGCCGTACTGGAAGATCCACCGTGTGCCTCACAGCCTTGATGTGATGCATATCACGAAGAACGTGTGTGAGAGTCTGGTTGGTACCCTGCTCAACATGCCAGAGAGGACCAAAGATGGGCCGAAAGCAAGGGCAGACTTTAAATAAATGGGCATCAGGGAGGAGCTTCACGCTAATGATGATGATGATGAGGCAAAGCAGGACATGGAAAGTCGTCGCAAAGGCAAAAAGGCCAAGAAGACCGGAAATGACTACCCTCCCACGTGCTTCACTCTAAGTCGGGAGGAGATCGAGCAGTTTTTCACCCACCTCGTAGGAGTAAAACTTCCTTACGGTTACGCGGGGAAGATAAGCAGATACCTAGACTCAGTGAAGCAGAAGTTCAGCGGGATGAAGTCTCACGACTGTCACGTGCTGATGACGCAGATACTTCCAGTTGCAATCCATGGGATCATGGACGCGCACGTCCGTGAAATGCTATTTGGCCTATGCAACTTTTTTGACGTCATCTCTCGGAAGTCGGTTGGCGTGAGGCAACTCAGAAGGCTACAGGAAGAGATCGTGGTGATACCATGCGAGCTTGAGATGTACTTCCCGCCCGCATTCTTCGATGTTATGGTGCATCTACTGGTCCATATCGTGGAAGATATCATCCAACTTGGGCCGACGTTCCTGCACAGCATGATGCCGTTCAAAAGGATGAATGGTGTCATCAAAGGATACGTTCGCAACATGTCACGTCCAGAGGGAAGCATAGCCAGGGGCTTTCTGACTGAAGAGTGCATCTCCTACTGGACGAATTATCTAGGCATCGAGAACCCCGTTGGTCTGCCCGTCAACAGGCACCTCGGCAGGCTCACTGGATGGGGTCACCGCGATGGTCGCCGCGAAATGCATGTCGACTTCGAGGGTCGAGTCGCCGACTTTGAAAGAGCAAACCTAGTTGCGCTACAACACATAGACGTGGTCGATCCTTGGGTGGTAGAGCACAAAACCTTTATTGAGAAGACGTACAATGACCGAGGCCAAAAGAGGACAAACGGAGATATAATCAAAGAGCACAACTCATGTTTCACGCGTTGGTTCAAGGAGAAGCTTCTGTCGTACCCTTTACATGAGGATTCTTCCGCGGAAGAAAAACTCATATTCGCCTTGTCACAGGGCGCTGAGCACAACCTGGTGACCTATGAAGTGTACGATATCAACGGCTACACATTCTACACCGAGGACAAGGACGTGAAGAGTGATGGTTATCAGAACTCTGGGGTAACGATGGAATCCTACACCGGTAACAACAAGGACAGATACTACGGAAGGATCAAGGAGATCTGGGAGCTGAGCTACGCTGGAGAGAAGGTCCCGATGTTCCGTGTCAGATGGGCCAAGAGCGTCATAAAAGAAGACCAGTATTTCACCATCATGGTTATACCCAAAGCCAAATCCAAGACTGCGGGCGCAAACGTCACCGCGAAAAATGAGCCATGGGTACTGGCTTCCCAAGTGGATCAATGCTTCTTCATTACCGACCCGTCAAAGCCTAGTCGTGTTGTCGTGAGGAGAGGCAAAAGGAAGATCATCGGAATGGATGGAGTCGCCAATGAGCAAGACTTCGACAAGTACGGCGACCCGAAGATGGAACATGACGACGACGATGAAGTGCCATACACCACAAGAAGAAGCAGGACCACCCTGCCTAAAGGACGTCCATTCAACAGAAGAACTCCATTTGCGAAAAAGAAGGGCAAGAAGATTGTGAAAAGATAGCTAGCTAAGATCGATTGTATTTAAATCGTAGTCTTCATTTCTCGATTGTATTTCGACATTTTGAAATGATATTTCTTCTGTTCTAGTCCTCATGAATATTTATTTATGTGTTTATTCTGGTATTGAATTTCTAACTCACAAAAAGTATTGAATTTGTCAATAGTTTTTCATGGGCACGTTTCGAATTCATGAATATTTTTTCAAATTTTATGATATTTTTTCATATTCATAAATATTTCATGGGCATGTTTTGAATTCATGAATATTTTTTCAAATTTGATGATATTTTTTTCATATTCATAAATGGTTTACCAATTCACAAATGAATGCAACTAAAAATCCAAAAAAACAAATTTGATGATATTTTCAAATAACAAATTTGATGATATTTTCAAATAACAAATTTGATGATATTTTTCTAAAAATTATTACAGTTTTTATAAAAAAATTATTATTGTTTCATATTCATATTCAATTTCTAAAAAATTATTAGATGTAACAAAAAATAATAATAAAATAATAATAATAATATATTACTAATGGCGCACCGCTGGGTGGTGCGCCATTGCTATCCAAAAAAAGTTACTTATTGCGCACCGCTGGGTGGTGCGCCATTGCTATCCAAAAAAAAGTTACCTATGGTGCACCGCTGGGTGGTGCGCCATTGCTATCCAAAAAAAGTTACTTATGGCGCACCGCTAGGTGGTGTGCCATTGCTATCCATCCCCCGACTAAAATCCCCAATCCCCGATTCCCATTGCTATCTCTCCCCAATCCAGACCACCGCCGCCGCCCACCATTGTAGCTCCTCCATCGCCCAGCGCCCGCGGCCACTTTAAACCAGTGCCGGTGTAGTCCCCCACCACTGCAGCTCCTCCGCCGCCCACAAGTCGACACCCCATCCACCCTCCACCGGACAGCAAGCCACCGCGGCCCCCAACCATCCCACCGCCGACCCGCAACCATCCAACCGCCGACGGCCGCCCTCCAACCAAATCACCGACGCCATCGCCCCCCATCACGGTAGCCCCTCCACCATCCTCTGTCGCCCCAACAACCACTCCACTACCCCCGGCCACCACCGTCGTCGCCCCACTCCAGAGCAGCGTCGTCGAGCACCCGTTTGACAGGGAGCACCACCGTCGTCGCCGAGCCACTCCACCGGAAGCCACCATCCTCGCGCGCTTGCTCCTCGAGCAGGCCTTCCCGCAAGCGTCACCGAGCACCAAGCCGCGGGTCTGCCCCCTCCACACGCCCCTGAAGCAGCAAACCCTCGGCCCTCCTCTCCAGCGAGCAGATCTGCATCCTCGGGCTTGGTATGAAGCAGCAAACCCTCATTTTCTATGACTGATGTATCCATGTTTTCATTTTGGAGCAATGGTGGTTCAGTATGGAGGGAACTTGACTAATTTGTTAGTGTAATCTTGTGTAGTGTTAATGTTCTGAAAAATAAAATCCCTGCTGCTATTTGTTAGTGTAACACTTGGATGAATACATGTCACTTTGGATGCTAGTTACTTCTGACATGTCTTAAATAGGAAATTTTGCCTGTAATTCAAGTGACAGCCTGACAGGTGACATTTTGTTGCAATTTCTATGTTTTTTGTTCTGAATGTGCAGCTACGCAATGTGTAGAAGTGGTACAGGCCTGTAGTTAGAACAAATCATCAATTTTTAAATACCTAAAGCAATAAGTATATGTTTTGTGGTTACAATGAGACGGTTGATCCCCTATTCATACATAGCTTGCTCGCGAAATACGCATGGGGGTTGATGAACTGCACATTTTGTATTAGCATGGAATTTGAATTTTGTGCATGAGATCTGTAGTTGGGTAATGAATTTTATTGGCAGTTAAGAAATGTAGTAGTTGTAGGTGTTACTACGGTGATTTGGAGTTTGTATAAGCCAGGAACAATGTTTGCGTCGGTAACGTGTATATCCTTATTATTCAACCAATGTGATAGCTCAAGCGGTTCACTGGCTTAATTTTCAGTCAGGTATTTAAAGACATGTAATACACGAGCCGCATGCTAGAGGATCAAAGTTGCTGTTGCAGGTTGCGCGTGATGTTTGGATGTTTAGTGTGCTGCTGGCCATGGCCACCTCTCTTGTCTTGGCTGATTCTTGTTTGCTAGGCTAGACTATTACTATCAGTGCCAACAGGTTTTAGCTCCATAGCAGTCGGTTGGTCGCTTTCCGTATGTTATGGGGGGACAACATATATTGCTATATGTTCATTCTTGAGGGTACAGACTTGCTAAACTATTGATGATTTTTTGTTGGGTGACCTATTAGATCTGGAATGGAAGCTCACATAAGTTGAGCTGATTTTTGTCCATATGAAAGCAGAGGACCATATGGTCTGTGGCCTTTTCATCCATATGAAAGTAGAGGCACATTGTGGTGCTAGTTTGCTGGGTTTTGTCTCCGACCATCGTGTCGTGATGATTTTGCAGGTACCCCGAGAGGCCCTTGAGTTTGCCGGAATGTTGATTAATTTCCATTCCGGCAAATTCGGGTACTCCATATGTCCTATTTTCAGCAAAGGTCATGCTGAAATTTTCCGTGAATTTTAGCATGACTTTGCTAAAAATAGGACATATGGGGTACTTGCGACTAATGCATGGGCCGGGGTATCTTAGTACTTAATTAAGTAGGATCAACTCATAGTTATTACTAATGTCAGTTGCTCGTCATCGATAAACCCTAATCTGGTAGGATGACCTACTAAAAAAGCCCATACCACCTATTCTATTTGGATGGCCCTGCTAACCCTTGACCATAAATACTTGAGATGGATGTAGCATGCTTAAAGAAAGAAATGTTTTAGGGTGCCTCGACAAACCCTAAATGATATAACCTTGGCTTTTAGGGTGCCTCGGCGTCGACAAACCCTAAATGATAAAACCTTAGCTTTTAGGGTGCCTCAGCATCGATAAACCCTAAATGATGAAAACTTAACTTAGCATTTAGGGTGCCTCAGCGTTGACAAACCCTAAATGATAAAACCTTGGCTTTTAGGGTGCCTCGGTGTTGATAAAAACCTAAATGATGAAAGCTTAGGCTTTTAGGGTGCCTCGGCGTCGACAAACCCTAAATGATAAAAGCTTAGCTTTTAGGATGCCTCGGTGTCGACAAACCCTAAATGATGAGACCATGATAATTCCTCACAAACCCTAAATGATGAGATCTTGTTCCTTGACAATAACCAACTTTTTGACCAAACTTTTTTCCTATTTAGAGTGAAACATGGCCAACAACGATGAGGCTGGCGGTTTGGGCAAGGTATTCTGGGAGCTGTCCCAGGTGATGGAGGAAGAACCTCACCGCTATGAGGATGCCACCCCCGACACCGATCCTGAGTACACGACCCCTGGTGGCGTCGGGGATGACACCACTGATGGTGCCGCCGACGATGCCACCACTGATGATGGCAGCACACGCACAGATGGCGGCCAACCGAAGAGGCAACGGAAGGACCGGCGCCCGAACGTGCTCGGCACCGTCAAGGAGGAATTTACTAAAGTGTCCTCCGAGGGGCATCCAACGGCACCCCTAGAAATAGTCAAGGGGTACGCGGGACAGCTCGGGTGCATTCTCAGGAGCACCGTCTCGATCAACACCGAGAACCTAAGGCATCATGACCGAGGGAATTTGCGCAACCTCCTCTTCACGAAGCTGCACGAACGATACAAGTTCCCCGGTGAGTTCGCAAACACATGCCTCTCAGGGAATAAAGTGAACAGTGCCGCCCTCACAAAGATGAGCACGGCCCTGGCTACTTGGAGAGCCTCGGTGAAGAGCATGATGGAAAAAGGTGATATTTATGAGAAGATCAAGGAGAAAAATCCTTCGATCAGCGAAGATGACTACCGTGAGTTCAAGATCAAGTGCGAGAGCAACGCATCTGCGGAATCAAGTCAATGGGGGAAAGAGATGCGGGACTTGAACTTAGGGGTCCACAAACTCGGTCCCGGCGGTTACAGAGTGGCGGAACCTATATGGGACAAGGAGGACGTGGAGCGTGCCGAGCAAGGCCTACCGCCCCTCTTCGAGAAATATCGTGACAAGCAGACCAGGAACTATGTCAGGGCCCGGTACAAGATTGACCCGGTAACCAAGGAGCTTACCACGGATCCGAAGACCAAGGCGCTTGAGCGTGTTCTGGTAAGGAATACACCCCCGCGTAATTAGCTCCATATGGTTGCATTCTAATTAATGAAGCCAAATTTCTAAAGGGTTCACGTTCCTTCCGCAGGACACTGAAAGCAGTAGCGCGGGGTCGTCTCAGAGCTCCCCTTTCGACACCCCTTTAAATAGGGCATTGAACATAATGAAAAACAAGGATAAGCTCAGTAAGCCGATGTCAGCTGGTCGTGTGGCCGGCAAAGGCTTGTCCACGAAATGGTCGGAGTACTATACCGCTGGCCGAAAGGAGAGAAAGACCAGCTCGGAAAGCCAGGAGCGCGAGGTTCAACAACTCAAGGCACAAGTGGCGTGGATTCTGGAGATCGTCGAAGAGCAAGTGCGAGACCAACTGGGAGTGATGATCACCGCCATTATGCCTACCTTGGTTTCTGGGCTACAGGCGTGGATTGCGGGCGGCCAATAGGGGCCACCCTTGATTCCTAGCTTCACGGGCAGCAACTCGCGCAACGCGCCGGCGGCGCCATTGGTGTCTCCGGCGGAGGCGGCATTGGTGTCTCCCGCGGCGGCGCCGACATTGTAGCTTAATACACCCGGTTGTTGGAAGAATACGCCGGCTGGCACCTCGGCAGCAAGCGGCCCCTCCGTCACTTGCACGCCCGCTGTTGGCGGTGCCTCGACATTAGCCGAGCTCGACGCCATCACGGTAACTAATTAAGCCTCTCGGTCGATGACTTCATCTCCTTGCCTTTGACTGGGCATCCCTGACGCCCTACATGTTTTCGCAGGGCGCCGCCGACGTTCCGTGCACTCTCCTGCACTTCGTGAACGATGAGTTGGTCGATGTCGCCAAGGGCAGAATCGTTCAACCGGGCAGCCGCGTGTTCCACTGTAATCAGATGCCACCCACAGTTTATAGGGTTCAACTGGTTCGGGTGCTGCCGGGCTTCGACGACATGTTACCTCCGTATCGACCCCATGGGGCCGATGAAGATGATGTGATGACCTCAGCGCCTGCATAAGCTAGCCCATGCTTTGGCCGAAGAGCCAGATTCGTTTGGGGGCGGGGGACACCACCCCATAGACAACGCCGCCAGTCATGCCGGCGCCAAGCCATGGCAAGACCCCCGCAACGCTACCGGACATGCCGGACATGGATATGGCACAGGATCCGGACATGCATATGGCACAGGATCCGGATGACGACAATGACGGTACATTTACCAACGTCGATAAGTACTTCAACGAACATGGGTAAGGTGACGAATTCTTGGGGCCTCCTTCTCAACCCAACCCTGCAAAAGACGATCTAGCTGGTACCGCGGAGAAACCCAGTTGCAACAGGCGTCGTCTGGCGTTCAGTTCTCAGGAGACGCCTCTAGCTGCCGCCTTCACCGAGCCTCAGATAGCCGAGGTGCGAAATATTATCAGCCCCAACACACTCAAGAAGGCTGTCTGTGAGCAGAACTCGATCCCATTACAGCAGAAGAAGAAGGGACGGAAAAGAAAGAGTAACAAGGGTGCGAGCCAGCCGGCACCGAGTACGATCCGTGCTCAGGACGGGCCACCTTCACCTAAGGATATCTCGAGGAGGGTGCATGTGGTGGGTAGGCGGATGCTACCGACTAATCTACTCAATGCTGCAACCGGTGCTATGCAGAGTCTGCATGATAGTGTTCTTTCTTTGGAGAAGCGGCGTCTCCGAGAGAATGATGTGGCATACCCAGTTTTCGTGGCCAAGGTGCCAAAGGGCAAGGGCTTTGTGGATAGCGCCATCAGGGGTATGATCGTCATGTGGTTTGATGACATCTTCGCTATGTTTAACCTTCATCCGCTGCACTACACCTTCGTTCAGCTATTTTTGCTGAGTATGGAGATGCGTATCATTACAGACAAGACCCCGGACATCGTGATAGTCGACCCCTTCTACATGCGTGCCAAGATCTTGGGTAGCGCAGGGGACCGGCAAGTCGCGAGTTCATACCTCGAAGGCGTCATTCTGGCAAACCCAGATAAGGATAACTTCCTCGTGCCTTACTTTCCCGAGTAAGTCATCCCCTCACCGCCCGTAACATATGATTTCTTAGATTTCGATAATTTTTTTCTAACATTCCGTGTTTTGTGCAGTGACACACATTGCACGCTCATCTTCATAAGCCCGAAATATTCCATGGCCACATATTTCGACTCGGGCCGTCAGTCGAAGAAAGACTACACAAATATTAAGAAAGTTCTTGATGATGTTCTCCCCGGCTACGCCAGATCTGGAGGCACCTTCAGCAGGCCAATTCATAGGTACGGCAAGCATGTGTTCGCCCACAAAACGACGTTCCCCTGCGTCAAGCAGCCGCCTGGTGGTCAGAAGGATGCCTAACTACGCCCTCCATCACATGCGGGCGATCGTACGGGACCATAATCACCTTCTGCTACCAAATAATCTCAAATATTGGGCCGCAAGCTTGTCAGCAATCCAGGACGCGGACATCATACAAGAATTCTTTCGCATCCAATCGGAGTTTGCGGAAATCATCCATCAAGATGTCCTTCATACCTCGGGGCAGTTCTACCTCAGATATCAACCGTCCAAAAGTGAGATAGACACAACGCTACAAATGCAGGCTGACAACGCCCACGATTTCATGACCATCACGATAGACGGCGGCTTCATCCACGCTCCGGTCCCTGAGTCGAGTCGAAAGTAGTGATGCTATGTGTAGTTCTGAAATATCGATTAGCTCATGTTGTAATTAAACTTTAATGAACTTGTATGTCTCTTTGGTTTGGACAGTCGTTCAACTTATATGTAATCGATGCTATTTCTTAGTAGGACCATGAATTGTGCTATTAATGTCTTGCTTTTCTCTTCCGATCCTTTTGTTGCATACTTATATATTGCTTATGTATTGTCTGTGAATTGCTACTAACGTTTTGTTTGTCTAGTGCATAGAGATGCCACCGTATGTCGTGTACAAGGGTAAGGTTCCCGGAGTCTACGACGACTGGGAGGAGTGTCGGAGACAGGTTCACCGTTTCAGCAGTAACAGTTACAAAGGGTACACCACTAGGGCGGAGGCGGAAGCAAGATACGCGCGCTATCTAGCGGGAGAGAGGAGGGAGCAGAGGAGGAACCGAATGAAGACCAGTTTCATCACGATGATGCTCATCGTGATGACTGTAGCTCTCTTCTATGTGATGGTAGTTTAGATGACCGATATCGACTTGTAATGTGAAGACAAACTCGCTACTCGCGGTCTCGAGACTTGTAATGTTCTAAACTTGTTCGGTCTTTTGAATTCGGAGACTAGTATGATGAATTGTATTTCGAGACTAATCTTCTATTGTATTCGATAAATCTGCTGTTGCTGTGTGGTGCTATCTATATTCTGTCCAGTAATATATTTTGTAACCTGTGCAAATATCATAAAAGAAAAAAAATTCCTAATATTCATACTAGTGGCGCACCATACAGCACATTAGTGGCGCACTGCTATAAAAAATACTAGTGGCGCATTATTTGTTAGTGCGCCATTAGTAATGGCGCACCGTGTGACTTACTAATGGCGCACTACCTTGTGCGCCACTACTGTCTGGTATACTAATGGCGCACCAGGGGTGCGCCATTAGTATTAGTTACTAATGGCGTGATGATAGTGGTGCACCTGTAGTGCGCCATTAATGGCCAAAACAGGTGAGCCACTAACATGCCTTTTCCTAGTAGTGATGCATGGCTTTCAAGCCAAATGATCAATCTTATGGCCACATTCATGGCATACTTTGTTCAAATGATCTAATATTGTGCACAAGGGTGCATCTTGGAATTCCAAACAATGTTGCCTAAGGGAGTTTTCATTTTCTTTGCACGGAAAATTCATTTTCCATTTTTCGAGTGCCCGAAATGAGTTTTTTGTGTGAAGGACCTACCATATATTTGTTGCAAAATTGGACCAAATCAATTTTCTAAAATACTAGGCCATATTTAATGCACAATTGACAAAATGGTTGGGTGTCAAAAGTTTTGATCCACCTCTGGTGAAAAAGACAAATTCCCGCCGATTCAGTAGGAAGCGGGTCAAATTTGAACTGTAGGTGCCTCATAGTTTGCTCTTTATTTTTTCCAAAAATCATTTCTAGTTACATAACTACCTATTTAATCATAAATACATGGTTTGGTGGCGATACGTTGAGGTTTGGACGGTGGCCGAGGGCCCCAACTCTAAAGCGCGTAAACTCGCATGCCCGCCGCATGGTCACCGCGTGACCGTGGCGTTGCCATGTGTTCTGGGTGGCCTAGGCATGTCTAGTGGGTTGGGAACTCCCCAGGTAGGTGCTAGGAAGAAAATCACAACATAATATTCTCACGAGGAGACCGATCGATGCTCAAACATGAATAAGCAGCCAAGTGTTTGATTAGCGGTACGAGAAATGCACATGGCTAATGGGTGTGAGTTTTGGCTGAGGATTATCAGTTACTAAGAAGACCGTCTTCACAAATATTCAGCTCAAAAGGAGGAGCCTAGGTGGTACTTGATTTGCAAAGTACCACACTGGACATAAATACGAATGTTGAAGCTGGGCTCAAAATAATGAAATGGATTGAGCTGGCATTTGGTGGAGGATGGTTAATTGGGCATAGGAAAGCACTGTAGAAAATGGATACCATTTGGACATGCCAAAGTGGTACTTCCTTCACAAAGTGTTTTTCTGAACAGAATAGGAACATGTTTTTTTTAATTATTTTTGAACTAGGCAAGGAAGGTTTTTTTACATATTTGACAAAGATATGACCCAAAGAATTTATGAGATTTTTTTGGAAATTTTGGGAATGACAGAAATATAGGTAGCTTCACAACCTCGGGCAAAAATTGCCACATGGACATGACACATAGGCAAAACTGATGAGGTGGCGCCTAGTCATAGCAACCCACCATAATTTACAAGGTTATGACCATCTATATTGGTCGTGATCAGCTAGAAATAAGGCAGCGGACCAGTGCTATCTGCTTTATGACCATTTTGTGTAAGGAAATTACGACCTTTTTGACCAAAATGGTCGTTATAGTTTAGGGTGTGGAGCCCCCCGAACAGCTTTTGACCAATTGGTCCGAAATGGTCATAGATCTATGACCAATTCTTCCAGGGTCACTGACAGAAGGTCACTAGTTGACATATTTCTTGTAGTGATACATGCATACATATCCAACAGCATGTCCAACAACATATTTCATCAAATCCAACAACATAGGTCAACAAAGTCTAACATATCCATATATACATAACCAAAAACAAGTTTCCAACAACATATCCAAACAAGTTTTCATAAACAACAAGGAAGCACCAGAAGAATAGTACACTCCATGAATCCAAGCTTCCTCATGTAAAGCAAAACTGCAAATTGGGAAAGATGAAAGTTAGAAGAAGAAGAAGACTAGTTAGAAGAAGAAGAAGAAGATTTTTTTCTTCTCTTTCTTTTTCGCCTCTCATCTTCTTTATCTTCTTCTTCTTCTTCTTCTTCTAACTAAGGTAGGTAAAAATGTCATTTTATTGCTAAGCTAGGTAAAAATGCTAAGTGTAGGTCATTTTGGAGCTAAGCTAGGTAAAATAGGTCATTTTAGAGCTTAGTAAGGTTATTATGTCATTTTGGAGGAAAATAAGTTAAGTCTATCATTTTGGAGCTAACAAAGATTATCATGCCATTTTTTACCTAAGTATGCTAAGTATGTCATAAATGAACTGAATAAGCTAAGTATAGCTCATTTTTTATCTAACTTAGGTAATTGTGCCATTTAGGAGGAAAATAAGCTAAGTATCCATTTGTAAAGCAAAACACTAGAGAAAACTTACCCTAATCACAACAAATGAGATGAAGATCGCAACTAAGGTAACAATTGATCCAACGGCATAATGATACCAAGCCTCATTATAAATGGCATATTTTCTAATCTTCTTAAGCTTTAGGCGCATTGCATCTATCTTCAAGCGCATTTGCATTCATCTTCATCTTGTGATCATCGATGACATCGACAACATACAACTCCAATGTCATCTTCTCATCTTCAATTCTTTTATTTCTTTCTTTCAAATACTCATTTTATTTTTCAACTAAATTTAACTTCTCGACAAGAGGGTCTGTTTCAAATTCCGGTTCACATACCTCCTAGAATAAAATATCTCTATGTCAACTTGATGGCCATAATTGTCATAAATGCAAAATGCAACCAATAGTTATGAAAGAGAATTTACCACATCCGAATCATAAAGCGGGCGAGGGCCGACCGGGACGGACATCAAGACCATGGCACTATGTATAAGAAACAATCATACAAAGTAAGAAAATTATAAATACCAACTATATAAATCATACAATCATACAACTAACTATATAAATCAAGTACAACATAAAAATTTGAATACCTAATAATCACTATCGGTAATGACATGCTCATCATCATCATTAATAAATGCACCGTCATCACTATCGGTAATGACGTGCTCATCATCATCATTAATAAATGCATCATCATGTGGAAGGCCACCTTTACCTAATCGTTCAAGCATTGACAGGTCACCTGCAGTAGTAACTTCTTCTTCCGGCTCTTCTTCTTCCGGCTCAGGGGTGAAGTCGAATTCACTATCGTTGTCTACTTCAATGTTCTGGGGTGGAGTAGAGCGTTTCTTGAAATGTTTTTTGGAAATACGTGTTTCTTGGAAGAATTCTCCTTTGTCATATGTGTCTTGGTTAATGTGAGGTTTATAATCCTTTTCATTGGGGGGAGGTGGTCTAACACGTGGCGGCACTTCATAAACGACGTCCCAACCACTGAGATTTGGATCACTTTGACAGGCCCACGGTAGATAGAAAACTTGGGTTGCCTGTTGAGCCATAATATAGACATCGGGAACATCCAAATGGGTGCTTTATTTGATTTCAACTAGCCCTATATGTTCATGAGTCCTTCTAGTCTCCCTCGGCTGGAACCAATAACATCTGAAGACTACGACGTTTGGTGGGTTTTCACCATAGAATTCAAGTTCATAAATTTCTTCAACTCTTCCATAATACTCGATACCTCCTTCGCCGATAGCAGAGACACAACAATTTGTAGATTTTCGGTTGGCCATAGATAGCTCTTTGCCATAGGTACGATAGCGATACCCGTTGATGTCGTATTTGTCAAATGAACGAACCTTGTAGTCAAAACCATTAGCTACTTGTCTCAGTTTGGCATCCATAATCTCTGAATTAGCCTGCAAGTTTAATACGAAAGGATTGTTGCATTAGTCGCAAATTAGCCAAAGAAATGAAAGGGTCAAATGGAAATTACCGTTTTTTGAACCAAGAGATGAAACTGGGATATTTGGCTCCTTGTTTTGCCAGAAGCTCATACTCTTCGATGGAATCCTTTTGGATCACCGCTCCATACAAGAATATGGCGACGTATCGACTGCATCAAATATCCAGGAATAAGAGAAGTTCAAAGGAATTAGAAGTTGTGAAACAATGTACCGAGATCTTACTCGATGTACAGCCGCACTTCTGTTAGGTTGTTCAAGAGATACAACGAAATGGTCCGCCATTCTTCAACATCCAACCTTACCGGTTTCCAACCACTGGCTGGTGCGAGATTCCCTTTGAATAGGATGAGGTTGGATTGACCCTTTTGAGGTTCGTCAGCATTGTACCGAGGCTTCGGATTATGCAAATGACGTTTTTTGGCTTCGTAGTGTGCTATCACGAAGTTTGCCGCCTCCTCAGTGATGAATGCCTCCGCCATCGATGCTTCTATTCTACGTTTATTTTTACATTTTTCTCGAAGCGTCTTCTGCATCCTCTCAGTTGAGTAGTGATAACCCACAAGTATAGGGGATCGCAACAGTTTTCGAGGGTAAAGTATTCTACCCAAATTTATTGATTTGACACAAGGGGAGCCAAAGAATAATCTCAAGTATTAGTAGCTAAGTTGTCAATTCAACCACACCTGGAAACTTAATATCTGCAGCAAAGTATTTAGTAGCAAAGTAATATGATAGTGGTGGTAACGGTAGCAAAAGGTAACAATAGTAAAAGTAATGTTTTTGGTATTTTGTAGTGATGACAACAATAGCAACGGGAAAGTAAATAAGCGAAGAACAATATATGAAAAGCTCGTAGGCAATGGATCGGTGATGGAGAATTATGCCGGATGCAGTTCATCATGTAATAGTCATAACCTACGGTGACACAGAACTAGCTCCAGTTCATTGATATAATGTAGGCATGTATTCCGAACATAGTCATACGTGCTTATGGAAAAGAACTTGCATGCCATCTTTTGTCCTACCCTCCCGTGGCAGCGGGGTCCTTATGGAAACTAAGGGATATTAAGGCCCCCTTTTAATAGAGTACCGGAACAAAGCATTAACACATAGTGAATACATGAATTCCTTAAACTACGGTCATCACCGATAAGTATCCCGATTATTGTCACTTCGGGGTTAACGGATCATAACACATAATAGGTGACTATAGACTTGCAAGATAGGATCAAGAACTCACATATATTCATGAAAACATAATAGGTTCAGATCTGAAATCATGGCACTCGGGCCTAGTGACAAGCATTAATCATAGCAAAGTCATAGCAACATCAATCTCAGAACATAATGAATACTAGGGATCAAACCCTAACAAAACTAACTCGATTACATGATAGATCCCATCCAACCCATTACCGTCCAGCAAGCCTACAATGGAATTACTCACGCACGGCGGTGAGCATCATGGAATTGGTGATGGAGGATGGTTGATGATGACGATGGCGACGGATTCCCCTCTCCGGAGCCCCGAACAGACTCCAGATCAGCCCTCCCGAGAGGTTTTAGGGCTTGGCGGCGGCTTTGTATCGTAAAACGCGATGAATTCTTCTCTCTGGTTTTTTTCTCCCCGAAACACAATATATAGAGTTGGAGTTGGAGTCGGAGAGGCACCAGGGGGCCCACGAGGTTGGGGGGCGCACCCTAGGGGGCAGGCGCGCCCCACCCTCATGGACAGGTGGTGGGCCCCTGGCCTTCATATTTTGCAGGTATTTTTTTATATTTTCCAAAAAGTTGCTCCGTGAAGTTTCAGGTCATTCCGAGAACGTTTGTTTCTGCACATAAATAACACCATGGTAATTTTGCTGAAAACAGCGTCAGTCCGGGTTAGTTCCATTCAAATCATGCAAGTTAGAGTCCAAAACAAGGGCAAAAGTGTTCGGAAAAGTAGATACGACGGAGACGTATCAAGTAGCACCAACTGTCGTGGAAATATCACGGCAGATGTCCTAGTGTGAGGACTTAGTCGTGAGGCCAACGCATCTATGTGGTAGCTTGAGAGGGGTTGAGTGGAATCGAGAGACGCAACGCAAGACAAGGGTTTAGACAGCTTTGGGCCCTGGGAAACACCATCCGGTAACAACCCTACGTGTTGTTTGAGGCTATCTCTCATTATGATCATGAGGAAGTCGGCGTAAACCGGCTCTCCCAGTTAACCATAACCCTTTAAGATTGTTTCTTCTTCCTTGTCCCTCTTTAGGGAGCCCTGTCCCTCCTTATATAAGTTGAAGGGGCGGGTTACATGTAGAGTCCAACTCGGACTTAAGACTTGACTATTATGGCTTCTCTTCATGGGCTTATTAACATCTTGGGCTTCATAACTCCTGGCAACCCAGTTATCACTGTCTGCCGGGTTATAACTGGTGCCGGTTTAAGATGGTCTGCCGGTTTATGATTGTCTGCTGAGTTATCATCTGACTTAACTCCTGTCTTAACTGTCAGCCAGTTTAACA
The DNA here is from genome assembly GCF_003073215.2 of Triticum urartu. Lineage (NCBI taxonomy): Eukaryota > Viridiplantae > Streptophyta > Magnoliopsida > Poales > Poaceae > Triticum > Triticum urartu. The sequence goes on from NC_053023.1 coordinate 468,369,474, forward strand.
ACCTGCCGGTTTACCGTCTGGGTTAACTGCCTGTTTTACATGTCTGTCTTAACTATCAGTCGGTTTATCGTCTGACTTAACACCAACCGGTTTACCACCTACCTTAACACCTGTCAATTTACCGTCCATCTTAGCCATCTGTCTTAACTGTCAGTCGGTTTACTAAGTCCCAGCCTGGTTATAACTCCGGTCGGATAATACCGCGAGGTATATCCCCGACAGCAACGATTTTGCACGCCCCCCCCCCCAATCGTGCCTCGGTTGGGAGATACAAAATCAAGTGTTGCATTGGATTAAAGAAGCTTGGCGAAAAGATCATCTCTAACTTGCAGATCAACTCCGGTGCCAACTGTTCCATTTCTTCTAGGAGGCCAGGCGATAGTACTTTCGCACAAAGAACACAGAAGAAATAGCTTAGCTCTACCAGTACTAGCCATTCATCCTCAGGGATGAAGCCACGCAACATCACCGGCATTATCCGCTCGATCCATATGTGCCAATCATGACTTTTTAGACCAAATTTTTTCAACTTTTGAAGACTCGCTCCCCTCTTTAGATTTGTTGCATACCCATCGGGGAACATCAACTGCATTTTCACCCACAAAATAATTTCCTTCATAGCTGGCCTTCCAAGATTGAACCATGCCTTTCGCTTTGTCCAGTTCCCCTTTCCTTTTGGTTCTTTCATGTTTTGTAACGGTCTATCACATAGCTCCTCTTGATCGACTCTAGCCTTAGTATTATCCTTTGATTTCCCCTCTATGCCGAACAATGTACCAAAAATGGCTTCGGCGATATTCTTTTCAGTGTGCATCACGTCGATGTTGTGTGAGCAAATGAGATCTTTGAAGTAAGGCAGATCCCATAAGCATGTCTTGTGAGTCCATGCGTGTTCCTTATTATACCCTGGACGCTCTGGATCTGGCTCGAGAGCGTTTAACTGATCTAGACTCTGTTGGCCTGTCAACGCAGGTGGTGCAGAGTGTTTGACAACTCTACCTTTGATGAAGTTCTTCTTGTCTTTCCTGAACTTATGGCCAGGATGTACAAACGTTCTATGCAAGTCAAAGAAACTATACTTGCGCCCTGCCGTCAGCCAACGAAACTCAAGAGCTCCCTTGCATGTGGGGCACGGGAACCTTCCATGCACACACCAGCCAACGAATAGCGCATACGCCGGCAAGTCATGCGCCGAGTACATGTACCAGGCACGCATTATGAAGTTCTCTTTGCTAAAGGCGTCGTATGTCTTGAACCCATTATCCCAAGCTTCTTGCAATTCGTCCTTAAGCGGTTGCATGTACACATCCATATTCTTCCCCAGATAGTTGGGCCCTGGAATTATCAACGTCAGGAAAATGTTATTTCTTTGCATAATCTGCCCGGGGGGAGATTGAGTTGAATGACAAACATGGGCCAACAGCTGTATGCGGTTGCCATCTGACCAAACACACTGAACCTATCTGTGCTGACAGCAACTCGAGGATGCCTTGGATCTGCCTTTTTTCCTTATGTAATGCATCGAAGCGCTTCCACGCTTCACCATCTGAGGTGTGCACCATCATCACATTCCCATCTGCATCTAGTTTGGTTCTTTTGCCCGTTTTGTGCCATGTCATCTGTCTAGCCGTCTCTTTGACCATGAAAAGACGTTGAAGTCTTGGTACAATTGGCATATACCGAAGAACATTAACGGGTATTTTGGTCTGCATCTTCTCACCCATACCGTTGTCTACCACAACATACCTAGAAGAATTGCAAATGGGACAATAGTTCAAGTCCTCATACTGAAGCCTAAATAAGACACATCCTTTCTCACAGGCATGTATCTTCTCACAGGGCATCTTAAGAGCATGGAGGATTTTGTTTGACTGGTACAGGTTTGGAGGTAGCACATGGCCTTTGGGTAGAAATCGTCTGAATACTGTCATCATCGCGTCGTAGCATTCTCTGCCCAAGTTGAATTGAGCATTCAGAGCCAATATTTGTGAGATGGCATCCAGTTGACAAAGCTCCGTGTGCTCGTGGAGAGGATGTTTTGAGGACTCAAACATTTCAGTGAAGGCCTTTGCAGATTCCTCCATCTCCTCGTCCGAGTCCCGAGCATCGTCAAAGTCTAGCACCATGTCTGCGGTCCCAGTACCATGCTCGTCGGTGCGACGACGAACCACCTCGGCTCTGGCACGTTGGGCATACTCACCATGTAATGTCCAGACCGTGTAACCATGCGTAAAACCAAAGTTCTGCAGGTCTTTACTCATTTCAAGCTCATCCCACTTTTTATAGTTGTCGCAACGGGCACAGGGGCACCGGCTTAATTCCTGGCCATTTGCAAATGCGGCTCTAACAAACCCCTTGGTTTTTGTTAACCATTCCTCGGTCCAAACTTTCTGACTAGTGTAACCGATGTACATCCATGCATGATCACTCATATTAACTTCCTACTGGACACACAAGAAATATATACATAATTAAGCAAACCATGCATATCCATCAGTTAATGGATTTTGTCAGTTTTATTATGTCCATGCAACCTACACGCTAATAGGTAAAGATAGGTCCTAATCCTACCCGAGTATGTGTAGATTGGGTTCGTTTTCCCATGCTCTGCTCCAGATCTGACGCAAAATTTCGGCAGCACCTCCCCGCTGTTCTCCTGATACACGTCTCAGCAATAAGCAAGAGAGGATGTGTACCCAGAGAACAACAGGGAGGCACTGACGAAATTCTGCATCGGATCCAGAGCAGAGCATATGGGAAAATGAACCCAATCTACACATACTCGGCCTGTCCAGGGATAACGTTGGACAATTCAAAAGAATCACGATTATAAATATGCAAATGCATGCATATTTATAGATGTAACCCTTCCGAACGGGAGACGCATAGTGGTTACGCATACTGATGATTGACACCTATAGCTAGCAAGTTTCATCGGCACGAAGATCGGAACAGAGCAAATGAAGGGGGGAGGAGCAGACGTCATTTGTGCTCACCAACGAACACAGGGGCAAAGCTCGTCGAACACCAGACCCTCGCAGCGATGAAATAGCCGCACATTTGAATCGAAAGATGAATAACATAGCAATTTTGTTTCTTCCATCGACCTAACTAAAATAATACAACAGGATGAGCGGGTTAGGGGGTCCTTGGCATCGATGGAACCCTAAATAGCAAGTATTCGACACCGACAGCCACATGTAACTCGCACCGACGATACTTTCTATTTAGGGTTCCATTGACACCGAGGAACCCCTAACCCGCTCGTCCCCAGACGCCCTCTTTTTCATTTCCTTCTTCTTCTTTTTCTTCTTCTTCTTCTTCTTCTTCTTCTTCTTCTTCTTATTCTTTATTCTTCTCCCTCCTCCTCTTCCTCCCTCCTCCTCCTCCTCCTTCTACTCTAAAATAAACTAAACTAAAACTAAACTGAAAATAAAACTAAACTAAAACTAAAACTAAAACAGAAACTAAACTAAAATAAACTAAAAAAACTAAACTAAAAAAAGGGGGAAGAAAAAACCTGCAGGCGCCGGTGGAGGGCGTGGTCGGCCGGTGGGGCGGGGCGGTGCAGGGTCGCGGGGAGGAGGGCGGCAGCGGGGCGGGGCGGCGCAGGGCCGCGGGAAGGGGTCCGGCACCGGGGCGGCCCGGCGCAGGCCTCTCCAGCGGCGGGGTGCGGTGGGGCCACGGGCGCGGCGGGTCAACGGGGGCGGGGGGAGGGCTGGATGGCGACGGGGGCTGGGTCCGGGGGGCGGGGCTGGCGGGCGGCGGTGGCGGGGGAGGAGAGACGCGGGCGCGCGGGAGGGAGATAGAGAAAGAGAGAGAGGGGGGAGATGGCTCGGCCCGTTAAGTGGGTGCTACGTCTTGAGCTTGCGTTGGTTTTCCCCGAAGAGGAAGGGATGATGCAGCAGAGTAGCGTAAGTATTTTCCTCAGTTTTTGAGAACCAAGGTATCAATCCAGTAGGATCCCACGCTCAAGTCCCACGTACCTGCACAAAGCGATAGCTACTCGCAACCAACGCGACTAGGGGTTGTCAATCCCTTCACGGTCACTTACGAGAGTGAGATCTGATATATATAATATTTTGGTATTTTTGGTATAAAGATGCAAAGTAAAAAAGTAAAGGCAAAGTAAAAAGCAAAACAAGATTAAAGTGATGGAGATTGATATGATGAGAATAGACCCGGGGGCCATAGGTTTCACTAGTGGCTTCTCTCAAGAGCATAAGTATTCTACGGTGGGTGAACAAATTACTGTTGAGCAATTGACAGAATTGAGCATAGTTATGAGAATATCTAGGCATGATCATGTATATAGGCATCACGTTCGTGACAAGTAGATCAAAACGATTCTGCATCTACTACTATTACTCCACTCATCGACCGCTATCCATCATGCATCTAGAGTATTAAGTTAAAAACAGAGTAACACTTAAGCAAGATGACATGATGTAGAGAGATAAATTCATGCAATATGAAATAAACCCCATCTTGTTATCCTCGATGGCAATGATACAATACGTGCCTTGCCGCCCCTTCTGTCACTGGGTAAGGACACCGCAAGATCGAACCCAAAGCTAAGCACTTCTCCCATGGCAAGAACTACCAATCTAGTTGGCCAAACCAAACGGATAATTCGAAGAGACTTGCAAAGATAACCAATCATACATAAAAGAATTCAGAGAACATTCAAATATTATTCATAGATAGACTTGATCATAAACCCACAATTCATTGGTCTCAACAAACAAACCGCAAAAAGAAGATTACATCGAATAGATCTCCACAAGAGAGGGGGAGAACTTTGTATTGAGATTCAAAGAGAGAGAAGAAGCCATCTAGCTACTAACTATGGACCCGAAGTTCTGAGGTAAACTACTCACACTTTATCGGAGGGGCTAGGATGATGTAGAAGCCCTCCGTGATGACGGCCCTCTTCCGGCGGAGCTCCGGAACAGGCCCCAAGATGGGATCTCGTGGATACAAAAAGTTGCGGCGGTGGAATTAGGTTTTTGGCTCCTGTTCTGATCGTTTGGGGGTACGTGTGTATATATAGGAGGAAGAAGTACGCCGGAGGAGCAACGAGGGGCCCACAAGGCAGGGGGCGCGCCCCCACCCTCGTGACCACCTCTTTTGTTCCTTGGAGCAGGGTCCAAGTCTCCTGGATCACGTTCGGTGAGAAAATCACGTTCCCGAAGATTTTATTCCGTTTGGACTCCGTTTGATATTCCGAAACACTGAAATAGGCAAAAAAACAACAATTCTGGGCTAGGCCTCCGGTTAATAGGTTAGTCCCAAAAATAATATAAAAGTGGAAAATAGAGCCCAATATAGTCCAAAACAGTAGATAATATAGCATGGAGCAATCAAAAATTATAGATACGTTGGAGATGTATCAGGCATCCCCAAGCTTAATTCCTGCTCGTCCTCGAGTAGGTAAATAATAAAAAGAGAATTTTTGATGCGGAGTGCTACTTGGCATAATTTCAATGCAAATCTTCTTAATTGTGGTATGAATATTCAGATTAGAAAGATTCAAGACAAAAGTTTATATTGACATAAAAATAATAATACTTCAAGCATACTAACAAACAAATTATGTCTTCTCAAAATAACATGGCCAAAGAGAGTTATCCCTACAAAATCATATAGTCTGGCTATGCTCCAACTTCACCACACAAAGTATTTAAATCATGCACAACCCCGATGACAAGCCAAGCAATTGTTTCATACTCTAACTTTTTCAAAACTTTTTCAATATTCACGCAATACATGAGCGTGAGCCATGGATATAGCACTATAGGTGGAATAGAATGGTGGTTGTGGAGAAGACAAAAAGGAGAAGATGGTCTCACATCAACTAGGCGTATCAACGGGCTATGGAGATGCCCATCAATAGATATCAATGTGAGTGAGTAGGGATTGTCATGCAACGGATGCACTAGAGCTATAAATGTATGAAAGCTCAACAAGAAACTAAGTGGGTGTGCATCCAACTTGCTTGCTCACGAAGAGTTAGGGCAATTTTGAGGAAGCCCATCATTGGAATATACAAACCAAGTTCTATAATGTAAAATTCCCACTAGTATATGAAAGTGACAACATATGAGACTCTCGATATGAAGAACATGGTGCTACTTTGAAGCACAATATATGAGACTTGCTATATCATGGTGCTACTTTGAAGCACAAGTGTGGAAAAAGGATAGTAGCATTGCCCCTTTTTATTTATTTTCTTTTTTTTGGGCCTTATTTTTTCTTTGGCCTTTCTCCTTTTTTTATTGGGAAAATGCTCTAGTGAATGATGATCATCACACTTCTATTTATTTACAACTCAATGATTACAACTCGATTCTAAAACAAAGTATGACTCTATATGGATGCCTCCGGCGGTGTACCGGGATATGCAATGAATCAAGAGTGACAAGTATGAAGAAATTATGGACGGTGGCTTTGCCACAAATACTATGTCAACTACATGATCATGCTAAGCAATATGACAATGATGAATGTGTCATGATGAACTAGATGGTGGAAAGTTGCATGGCAATATATCTCGGAATGGCTATGGAAATGCCATAATAGGTAGGTATGGTGGCTGTTTTGAGGAAGGTATATGGTAGGTGTATGATACCGGCGAAAGGTGCGCGGTATTAGAGAGGCTAGCAAAGGTGGAAGGGTGAGAGTGCGTATAATCCATGGACTCAACATTAGTCATAAAGAACTCATATAATTATTGCAAAACTCTAGAAGTTATCAAAGCAAAGTATTATGCGCATGCTCCTAGGGGGATAGATTGGTAGAAAAAGACCATCGCTCGTCCCCGATCGCCACTCATAAGGAAGACAATCAATAAACAAATCATGCTCCAACTTCGTTACATAACGGTTCACCATACGTGCATGCTATGGGAATCACAAACTCTAACACAAGTATTCTTTAAATTCACAACTACTCAACTAGCATGACTTTAATATTATCACCTCCATATCTCAAAACAATTATCATGCTTCAATCTTTTCTTAGTATTCAACACACTCAAAAGAAAGTTTCACAAATCTTGAATACCAAGCATATTATTATTAAGCAAATTACCATGCTATTAAGAGACTCTCAAAATAATTTAAGTGAATCATGAGAGATCAATAGTTTCTTTAAAACGAATCCACCACCGTGCTCTAAAAGATCTAAGTGAAGCACATAGAGCAAAATTATAATGCTCAAAAGATATAAGTGAAGCACATAGAGAAAAATTATCTAGCTCAAAAGATATAAGTGAAGCACATAGAGCAAAATTATAATGCTCAAAAGATATAAGTGAAGCACATAGAGCAAAATTATCTAGCTCAAAAGATATAAGTGAAGCACATAGAGCAAAATTATCTAGCTCAAAAGATATAAGTGAAGCACATAGAGCAAAATTATAATGCTCAAAAGATATAAGTGAAGCACATAGAGCAAAATTATCTAGCTCAAAAGATATAAGTGAAGCACATAGAGCAAAATTATCTAGCTCAAAAGATATAAGTGAAGCACATAGAGCAAAACTACTTAGCTCAAAAGATATAAGTGAAGCACATAGAGCAAAAACTACTTAGCTCAAAAGATATAAGTGAAGCACATAGAGCAAAACTACTTAGCTCAAAAGATATAAGTGAAGCACATAGAGTATTCTATCAAATTTTAATTCATGTATGGCTCTCTCAAAATGTGTGTACAGCAAAGATGATTGTGGAATACTAATACACAAATACACAAATAATACAAGACGCTCCAAGCAAAACACATATCATGTTGGTGAATAAAAATATAGCTCCAAGTAAATTACCGATGGAAGTGGACGAAAGAGGGGATGCCTTCCGGGGCATCCCCAAGCTTTGACTTTTTGGTGTCCTTGGATTATCTTGGGGGTGCCATGGACATCCCCAAGCTTAGGCTCTTGCCACTCCTTGTTCCATGATCCATCAAAAGAATTCACCCAAAACTTGAAAACTTCACAACACAAAACTCAAAATAGAAAACTCATGAGCTCTGTTAGCGAAAGAAAACAAAAGACCACTTAAAGGTACTGTAATAAACTCATTATTTATTTATATTGGTGTTAAACCTACTGTATTACAACTTCCATATGGATTATAAACTATTTTACTAGCCATAGATTCATCAAAATAAGCAAACAACACACGAAAAACAGAATCTGTCAAAAACAGAACAGTCTGTAGTAATCTGTAGCTAGCGCAAGATCTGGAACCCCAAAAATTCTAAAATAAATTGCTGGACGTGAGGAATTTATCTATTAATAATCGTCAAAAATAATTAACTAAATAGCACTCTTCAAATAAAAATTACAGCAGTTCTCGTGAGCGCTAAAGTTTCTGTTTTTTACAGCAAGTTCAACAAGACTTTCCCCAAGTCTTCCCAACGGTTCTACTTGGCACAAACACTAATTAAACACAAAAAAACACAACCAAAACGGAGGCTAAATAATTTATTTATTACTAACAGGAGAAAAAAGCAAGGAATAAAAATAAAATTGGGTTGCCTCCCAACAAGCGCTATCGTTTAACGCCCCTAGCTAGGCATAAAAGCGAGGATATCCACAAGATCGAACCCAAAGCTAAGCACTTCTCCCATGGCAAGAACTACCAATCTAGTTGGCCAAACCAAATGGATAATTCGAAGAGACTTGCAAATATAACCAATCATACATAAAAGAATTCAGAGAACATTCAAATATTATTCATAGATAGACTTGATCATAAATCCACAATTCATCGGTCTCAACAAACACACCGCAAAAAGAAGATTACATCGAATAGATATCCACAAGAGAGGGGGAGAACTTTGTATTGAGATTCAAAGAGAGAGAAGAAGCCATCTAGCTACTAACTATGGACCCGAAGGTCTGAGGTAAACTACTCACACTTCATCGGAGGGGCTAGGATGATGTAGAAGCCCTCCGTGATGACGGCCCTCTTCCGGCGGAGCTCCGGAACAGGCCCCAAGATGGGATCTCGTGGATACAGAAAGTTGCGGCGGTGGAATTAGGTTTTTGGCTCCTGTTCTGATCATTCGGGGGTACATGTGTATATATAGGAGGAAGAAGTACGCCAGAGGAGCAACGAGGGGTCCACGAGGCAGGGGGGGCGCGCCCCCACCCTCGTGACCGCATCTTTTGTTCCTTGGAGCAGGGTCCAAGTCTCCTGGATCATGTTCGATGAGAAAATCACGTTCCCGAAGATTTTATTCCGTTTGGACTCCGTTTGATATTCCGAAACACTGAAATAGGCAAAAAAACAGCAATTCTGGGCTGGGCCTCCGGTTAATAGGTTAGTCCCAAAAATAATATAAAAGTGGAAAATAGAGCCCAATATAGTCCAAAATAGTAGATAATATAGCCTGGAGCAATCAAAAATTATAGATACGTTGGAGACGTATCAGTGGGCCTTCTTTGCCGTCTGCTAGCAGACGGCAAAGACGGCGGCCGTTTAGGGATGGCCCACGTCTCCTGTTTGCCGTCCGCCGGCGGATGGCAAAGAACCTGACCTAGCCATGCCGTGCCCTATGGGGCCCACCTGGCCCTTTGCCGTCTGCCTTCTAACTCTTTGACGTTAGCTGGCTGATGGCAAAGAAGCAGCGGACGGCAAATAGACTTTTTGCCATCCGCACTTTCTTTGCCGTTCGCTTTGTGGGAGCGGACGGCAAAGAGGCTCTTCGCCGTCAGCCGGCAGACGACAAAGAGGTGGAAGACGGCAAATTGCCAGATTCCAGTAGTGTATGGAAAAGAACTTGCATGAAATCTTTTGGCCTACCCTCCCGTGGCAGCGGGGTCCTATTGGAAACTAAGGGACATATTAGGTGACTATAGACTTGCAAGATAGGATCAAGAACTCACATATATTCATGAAAACATAATAGGTTCAGATATGAAATCATGGCACTCGGGCCCTAGTGACAAGCATTAAGCATAGCAAAGTCATAGCAACATCAATCTCAGAACATAGTGGATACTAGGGATCAAACCCTAACAAAACTAACTCGATTACATGATAAATCTCATCCAACCCACCACCGTCTAGCAAGCCTACGATGGAATTACTCACGTATGGCGGTGAGCATCATGAAATTGGTGATGGAGGAAGGTTGATGATGATGATAGCGACGGATTTCCCTCTCCGGAGCCTCGAACGGACTCTAGATCAGCCCTCTCGAGAGAGATTAGGGCTTGGCGGCGGCTCTGTATCGTAAAACACGGTGAATCCTTCTCTCTTATTTTTTTCTCCCCGAACACGAATATATGGAGTCAAGATGGACGTCAATGGAGCATCAGGGGGCCCACGAGGCAGGGGGCGTGCCCAGGGGGTAGGCGCACCCCCCACCCTCGTGGACAGGGTGTGGGCCCCCTGATGTGGATTCTTCCGCCAGTATTTTTTATATATTCCAAAAATAATCTCCACTGATTTTCAGGTCATTCCGAGAACTTTTATTTTTGCACAATGGCAATTCTGCTGAAAACAGCGTCAGTACGGGTTAGTTCCATTCAAATCATGCAAGTTAGAGTCCAAAACAAGGGAAAAAGTGTTTGGAAAAGTAGATACGACGAAGACGTATCAACTCCCCCAAGCTTAAACCTTTGCTTGTCCTCAAGTAATTCAGTTGATAAACTGAAAGTGATAAATAAAGACTTTTCCAAACTTTGTTTTCTCTTGTTGTTGCAAATATTTAAAGCCAGCATTCAAGTTTTCAGAAATATTATGAACTAACCATATTCACAATAACATTTAGGTCTCATGTTTACTCATATCAATGGCATAATCAACTAGCGAGCAATAATAATAAATCTTGGATGACAACACTTTATCAAAACAATCATAATATGATATAAAAAGATGGTATCTCGCTAGCACTTTCTGGGATCGCAAAACATAAATGCAGAGCACCCCTGAAGATCAAGGGCTGACTGGAAATTGTAATTCATGGTAAAAGAGATCCAGTCAAGTCATACTCAATGTAAACTAACAATAATACATGGAAATGACAGCGGTGCTCTCCAACTGGTGCTTTTTAATAAGAGGATGATGACTCAACATAAAGTAAATGGATAGGCCCTTCGCAGAGGGAAGCATGGATTTGTATAGGTGCCAGAGCTCGATTTTGAAATAGAGATGAATAATATTTTGAGCGGTATACTTTCATTGTCAACGTAACAACCGAGAGATCTCGATATCTTCCATGCTACACACATTATAGGCGGTTCCCAAGCAGAATGGTAAAGTTTATACTCCCCCATCACCAACAAGCATCAATCCATGGCTTGCCCGAAACAACGGGTGCCTCCAACTACCAACAATCCTGGGGGAGTTTTGTTTGCAATTATTTTGCTTTGATTTGATTTGAGCATGGGACTGGGCATCCTGGTGACCAGCCATTTTCTCGTGGGTGAGGAGCGGAGTCCACTCCTCTTGAGAATAACCCACCTAGAATGGAAGATACAGACAACCCTAGTTGATACATGAGCTATTCGAGCATACAAAACAGAATGTTTATTTGAAGGTTTAGAGTTTGGCACATACAAATTTACTTGGAATGGCAGGTAGATAACGTATATGGGCAGGTATGGTGGACTCATACAGAATAACTTTGGGGTTTATGGAGTTGGATGCACAAGCAGTATTCCCGCTTAGTACAAGTGAAGGCTAGAAAGAGACTGGGAAGCAACCAGCTAGAGAGCGACAACAGTCGTGAACATGCATTAAAATTAATCAACATCGAAAGCAAGCATGAGTAGGATATAATTCACCATGAACATAAATATCATGGAGGCTATGTTGATTTTGTTTCAACTACATGCGTGAACATGTGCCAAGTCAAGCCACTAGAATCATTCAAAGGAGGATACCACCCTATCATACCACATCACAACCATTTTAATAGCATGTTGGCACGCAAGGTAAACCATTATAAACTCCTAGCAAATTAAGCATGGCATAAGCAACTATAATCTCTAATTGTCACTGCAAACATGTTTCATTCATAATAGGCTGAATCAGGAACGATGAACTAATCATATTTACAAAAACAAGAGAGGTCGAGTTCATACCAGCTTTCCTCATCTCAATCAGTTCATCATATATCGTCATTATTGCCTTTCACTTGCACGACTGAATAGTGTGGATAATAATAATAGTGCATGTGCATTGGACTAAGCTGAATCTACAAGCATTCAACTCAAGAGAGAAGACAAGGTAATATGGGCTCTTTGTTAGATCAACAATAATGCAAATGAGAGTCACTCAACATTTTCATCAAGGTCTTCTCCTCTCGACCCCCAAAGAACAAGAAAAGAAATAAAACTATTTACGCGGGAAGGCGCCCAACAAGCAAAAGAACAACGAGAAATGTTTTTGGGTTTTGTTTTTAATTAGTACTACTACAGGCATGGAAAGTAAACTAGCTAAAAGCTACAACTAATTTTTTTGGTTTTTCCTAAGGTTTTTCAAACACACAAGAAGAAAGATTAAAAATAGAAAATAAACTAGCATGGATGATACAATGAAAAAGTATGAGCACCGACAATTGGAATGAGTGTTTGAACATGAATGTAATGTCGGTGAGAAATACATACTCCCCCAAGTTTAGGCTTTTGGCCTAAGTTGGTCTATGCCCATGGATCAAAACTGCCCTCTCCGGTGTACTGAGGAGGGTCTTCGGGGTGCCACTGGTTGGCAATCTCCTTTGGATCCCACTGATAAATAGACTGACGGTTAGGATCAGATTGTGGCTCCGGCTCTGGAGCTGATGTCAGGCTCTGGTATGCCTGAATGGCTTCCGGCGAAACAAGGTACGTGCCTGAAAATATGTTGAACAAAGAGGGAGCTGGCAGGGTGATAGTCTCAAAGTGCTTCTTATCAAATATTAGTCTATAGTTAAGCATCTTCTTCTTATGCTTAACAATAAAATCATGTGCTACCATGATCTTATAATGTAGAAAAACATGAGGCAGCAACTTTTCCTCTTTCTCATAATGCCTAATAGGTATGTTAAGTGTGCAGCAAGGCGCGAGGCGAAGATGCTTCCCAAGACGGGACCCTTTGTACGGTTCATATTTAACCGTTTAGCAACAATAGCGCCTAAACTAAAAGTGGTATCACGAAACAAAGCATGGCGCAAAATGACAATATCAAGGGCACTAAGATTTCCATAGTTCCCGCGACCAATTAAGCATCTACTAGAAAATATTGCAAAGTAACATAGAACAGGAAAATGTATGCTAGTGATTCTTGCACCGGAAACTTTCCTCGTTTCCCCTATATCGATTGCATCAATAAATCCCTCCACATCATTACGATGTGTTCCTCTATGCTGCCCTCAAAGGGTATCCTACAAACCCGGCAAAAATCGTAAAGTGACATCTCCTTATGCTCATCATATAAATAAAATTCCATCGAAGGTGGTGATCTCCTAGCATGGAAATGAAAATTTTGCACAAAAATATTGGTGAGTAAGAGATACTGTTCGCGCTGGTCGTGGAGGAAGTCGGTGAGGCCTGCATTCTCAGCCAAATAATAAAAATATTCATAAATCCCGGCCTCTTTCAAGAACTCATCACAAGGCCATTCGCATGGTCGAACCTCCCCAGTACGAGGGAGATTATACTTGGGCTTCTTGTTTTATTCACTTTGCTTATCCTTAGAACTTCGGCTCGATGAGCCCCTCAAGAATCTCTTCATCTTTTTCTGAATTTTTTTAAAAATTTTAGTAACTTAAACTAAAAGTAAACCAAACTCAACAAAATTGATAGCAACTACTCCTACAAGTGCCTAGAGGCCATATCATGCATTAGAACTACTTTTGACCACATAAATTTGACATGCAAGCTCAAGAACAGGGTCACCTAAGCAGCAAAACTTTGCAATAAATAAAGCACTAGAACAAAGACTAATTGGACCATTGGAGGAGTCACATACCAAAAAACAATCCCCAAAAGCAGTTTTGTGAATGGAGCTTTGAGCAAGGAGATCGAAAATGGCAGCAAGATGAGCTAGAAGTCGGGTTTGAGCTGGTGGATGATTTTTTTCTGGAGCAAGACGAAGTGTGTGGGTGCAAGGATAAGTGGAGGGGACCCACGTGGGGTCCACAAGGCAGGGGGCGCGCCCAGGGGGTGGGTGCGCCCTCCACCCTCGTGGGCACGTGGCTACTCCCCTGCTGTGTTCTCAGTGCCTAAAATCCTCAAATATTCTAGAGAAAATCATATTTCATTTTCAGGGCATTTGGAGAACTTTTATTTTCAGGGTATTTTTTATTGCAAGGATAATTCAGAAAATAGACAGAAAAAGACTATTTTTTGCTTTATTTAAAATAAATAACAGAAAGTAAAAGGAGGGTACAGAAGGTTGTGCTTTCTAACTTCATCCATCTCATGCTCATCAAAAGGAATCCACTAACAAGGTTGATCAAGTCTTGTTAACAAACTCATTCCGAATCGCATGAAACCAGAGAAATTTCGAATAACACTAGGTTACCTCAACGGGGATATGCACATCCCCAACAATAAGAATATCATATTTCTTCTTGACAGTAGGAAGAGGAAATTCAAAACCTCCAATAGTAATTGTTGAAAATTTTCCAATAGAATTGATACTGTGGACTTGAGGTTGTTTCCTCGGAAAGTGTACAGTATGCTCATTACCATTAACATGAAAAGTGACATTGCCTTTGTTGCAATCAATAACAACCCCTGCAGTATTCAAAAAAGGGTCTACCAAGGATAATCGACATACTACCGTCCTCGGGAATATCAAGAATAACAAAGTCTGTTAAAATAGTAACATTTGCAACCACAATAGGCACGTCCTCACAAATACCGACAGGTATAGCAGTTGATTTATCAGCCATTTGCAAAGATATTTCAGTAGGTGTCAATTTATTCAAATCAAGTCTACGATATAAAGAGAGAGGCATAACAATAACACCGGCTCCAAGATCACATAAAGCAGTTTTAACATAGTTTCTTTTAATGGAGCATGGTATAGTTGGTACTCCTGGATCTCCAAGTTTCTTAGGTATTCCATCCTTAAAAGTGTAATTAGCAAGCATGGTGGAAATTTCATCTTCCGGTATCTTTCTTTTATTAGTAACAATATCTTTCATGTACTTAGCATAAGGATTCATTTTAAGCATATCAGTCAAACACATACGCAAAAGATAGGTCTAATAATTTCAACAAAGCGCTCAAAATCCTCATCATCCTTTTTCTTGGATGGTTTAGGAGGAAAAGGCATCGGTTTCTGAACCCATGGTTCTCTTTCTTTACCGTGCTTCCTAGCAACAAAGTCTCTCTTATCATAATGTTGATTCTTTGATTGTGGGTTATCAAGATAAACTACTGGTTCAATATCTACATCATTGTCATTACTAGGTTGAGCATCAACATGAATCATCATTAACATTATCACTAGGTTCATGTTCATTACCAGATTGTGTCTCAGCATCAGAAATAGAAATATCATTGGGATTCTCAGGTGTGTCTATAACAGGTTCACTAGAAGCATGCAAAGTCCTATCATTTTTATTTTTCTTCCTTTTAGAAGAACTAGGTGCATCAACATTAGTTCTCTGAGAATCTTGCTCAATTCTATTAGGGTGGCCCTCAGGATACAAAGGTTCCTAAGTCATTTTACCCCCTCTAGTCATAACTCTAACAGCATTATCATTTTTCTTATTATTCAATTCATTGAGCAAATCATTCTGAGCCTTAAGTACTTGTTCTACTTGAGTGGTGGCCATAGAAGCATGTTTACTAATAAGTTTAAGTTCACCTTTAACTCTAGACATATAATCACTCTAGTGTTCAAGCATATCAGCATTGTGGTTCAATTGTCTACCAACATAAGCATTGAAGTTTTCTTGTTTAACAATAAAATTATCAAACTCATCTAAGCATTGGCTAGCAGACTTATAACGAGGGATATCACCTTCATCAAATCTATAGAGAGAATTTACCTTTACTACCTGTGTCAGGTTATCAAGACCATGTATTTCTTCAATAGGTGGTAAATTCTTAACATCTTCAGCTTTAATACCTTTTTCATTCATAGATTTCTTTGCCTCTTGCATATCTTCAGGACTGAGAAATAGAATGCCCCTTTTCTTCGGAGTTGGCTTAGGAGTTGGTTCAGGAAGTGTCCAATAATTTTCATTACTCAACATATTATTCAATATCAATTCAGCTTGATCAACAGTTCTTTCCCTCAAAACACAACCAGCACAACTATCCAGGTGGTCTCTGGAAGCATCGGTTAGTCAATTATAAAAGACATCAAGTATTTCATTTTTCTTGAGAGGATGATCAGGCAAAGCATTAAGTAATTGGAGAAGCCTCCCCCAAGCTTGTGGGAGACTCTCTTCTTCAATTTGCACAAAATTATATATTTCCCTTAAGGCAGCTTGTATCTTATGAGCGAGGAAATATTTAGTAGAGAAGTAATAAATCATATCCTGGGGACTACGCACACAACCAGGATCAAGAGAATTAAACCATGTTTTAGAATCATCCTTTAATGAGAATGGAAACAACTTAAGGATAAAGTAATAGCGAGTTTTCTCATCATTAGTGAATAGGGTGGCTATATCATTTAATTTAGTAAGATGTGCCACAACAGTTTCAGATTCATAGCCATAAAAAGGATCAGATTCAACCAGGGTAGTTAACTGAGGATCGACAGAGAAATCATAATCCTTATCAGTAATAAAGATAGGTGAAGTAGCAAAAGCAGGGCCATATTTCATTATAGCATTAAAAGACTTTTCTTTAAGTTTAACTAATAATTTCTTAAGATTAGATCTGTCATTGCAAGCTAATAAGTCTCTAGCAGTTTCTTCATCCATAACATAACCCTCAGGAACAATAAGCAATTCATATCTAAGGGGAGAATCTTCATCATCACTTTCATCAATATTATCAGTTTCAATAATTTCATTCTCTCTAACCCTAGCAAGTTGTTCATCAAGAAATTCACCTAGTGGCACAGTATTATCAAGCATAGAAGTAGTTTCATCATAAGTATCATGCAAAGCAGAAGTGGCATCATCAATAACATGTGACATATCAGAATGAATAGCAGGAGTAGGTGTCGCAAGTTTACTCAAAACAGAAGGTGAATCAAGTGCAGAGCTAGATGGCAATTCCTTACCTCCCCTCGTAGTTGAGGGAAAAATCTTGGTTCTTTGATCTTTCAAGTTCTTTATAGTGATCAGCAAATATAAATCCCAAGTGACTCAAAGAATAGAGCTATGCTCCCCGGCAACAGCGCCAGAAAAGTCTTGATAACCCACAAGTATAGGGGATCGCAACAGTTTTCGAGGGTAGAGTATTCAACCCAAATTTATTGATTCGACACAAGGGGAGCCAAAGAAAATTCTCAAGTATTAGCAGCCGAGTTGTCAATTCAACCACACCTGGAAACTTAATATCTACAGTGAAGTATTTAGTAGCAAAGTAATATGATAGTAGTGGTAGCGATAGCAAAAGTAATATTTTTTGGTTTTATAGTGATTGTAACAATAGCAATGGAAAAGTAAATAAGCAAAGAACAATATATGAAAAGCTCGTAGGCAATGGATCAGTGATGGATAATTATGTCAGATGCGATCAATCATGCAACAGTTATAACATAGGGTGATACAGAACTAGCTCCAGCTCATCAATGTAATGTAGGCATGTATTCCGAATATAGTCATACGTGCTTATGAAAAAGAACTTGCATGACATCTTTTGTCCTACCCTCCCGTGGCAGCGGGGTCCTATTGAAAACTAAGGGATATTAAGGCCTCCTTTTAATAGAGTACTAGACTAAAGAATTAACACATAGTGAATACATGAATTCCTTAAACTACGGTCCTCACCGGTAAGTATCCCGATTATTGTCACTTCAGGGTTAACGGATCATAACATATAATAGGTGACTATAGACTTGCAAGATAGGATCAAGAACTCACATATATTCATGAAAACATAATAGGTTCAGATCTGAAATCATGGCACTCGGGCCCTAGTGACAAGCATTAAGCATAGCAAAGTCATAGCAATATCAATCTCAGAACATAGTGGATACTAGGGATCAAACCCTAACAAAACTAACTCGATTACATGATAAATCTCATCCAACCCATCACCGTCCAGCAAGCCTATGATGGAATTACTCACGCACAGCGGTGAGCATCATTAAATTGGTGATGGAGGAAGATTGATGATGACGATGGCGACGGATTCCCCTCTCCGGAGCCCCGAACGGACTCCAGATCAGCCCTCCCGAGAGAGATTAGGGCTTGACAGCCGCTCCGTATCGTAAAACACGATGAATCCTTCTCTCTTATTTTTTTCTCCCCGAACACGAATATATAGAGTTAAGATGGGCATCGGTGGAGCATCAGGGGGCCCATGAGGCAGGGGGCGCTCCTAGGGGGTAGGCGCGCCCCCACCCTCGTAGACAGGATGTGGGCCCCCTGACGTGGATTCTTCCGCCAGTATTTTTTTATATATTTCAAAAATAATCTCCGTTGATTTTCAGGTCATTCCGAAAACTTTTATTTCTGCACAATGGCAATTCTGTTGAAAACAGCGTCAGTCCGGGTTAGTTCCATTCAAATCATGCAAGTTAGAGTCCAAAACAAGAGCAAAAGTGTTTGAAAAAGTAGATACGACGGAGACGTATCAACTCCCCCAAGCTTAAACTTTTGCTTGTCCTCAATCAATTCAGTTGATAAACTGAAAGTGATAAAGAAAAAACTTTTACAAACTCTGTTTGCTCTTGTTGTTGCAAATATGTAAAGCCAGCATTCAAGTTTTCAACAAAGATTATGAACTAACCATATTCACAATAACATTTAAGTCTCATATTTACTCACATCGACGACATAATCAACTAGCGAGCAATAATAATAAATCTCGGATGACAACACTTTCTCAGAACAATTATAATATGATATAACAAGATGGTATCTCACTAGCCCTTTCTGAGACCGCAAAAATATTTTACCTTTTGTTTAGTTTTATTTATCTATCTACCAGATCTGACCTTTGCAAGTGACCGTAAAGGGATTGACAACCCATTTATCGCGTTGGGTGCAAGTGTTTGATTGTTTGTGCATGTATTATGTGTTTTGTACGTTCTTATCCTACTGGATTGATACTTTGGTTCTCAAACTGAGAGAAATACTTATCTCTAGTTTACTGCATCACTCTTTCCTCTTCAAGGGAAAAATCAACGCAAGCTCAGGAAGTAGCAGGCGGCCGTATGGAGCGGCGGCCGAGGTGTAGGGTTAGGTTTTGGGAGGGAGAGGGAGAAGTAGCGGCGACAAGAGGGGCGCGCAGCTGAAGTGGGAGGAGATGGTGCGGTGGCGGCAATAGATCGCGAAAGTGAGGAGGGGATCGACTTGCAAAACCGATACCATGTTAGATGGAAATAAGAGATTGCATGTATCGATAATCATTGATCAGGTGCATGGTGCACATATATAGATACAAAGAGTGTCGGCCTCTACTTGTCTCTCAAGATCTACAATATACGAGAAAGAGAGGATTTACGGCAGAGTAAATACAAAGCCATAGTCCTACACATATATACATGTTCAGGACCTCCTGCTTGGAGGACAAGGCCGTCCCTATAGACTGGGATTAGGCCAAGTTTTCTGGCCGATTCTCTCAGAATCTTGAGAATTGGGGCTCCTCACAGTTTCTATCAAAATCTTGAACTCATATTTTTTTTTACAATCCTAACTAATTAGGATGTAAACAGTTAGGACTGTTCAAGATTCTGAGAGGAGCTGGGTGAAGGATCGATTCTCCAAATTCCGAGAGAATGGGCAAAAAAAAAAGAGTGTTCTGTGTGTTATTCCCACCTTTACATACTACAGTCTGACACATTTATAAATTCTCCGTCCGTCGCTCGGTCGCTCCTCCCGGCACGAACCCAATCACGCAAGCAAAGAAGGGAGCGGAGCAGCACCCGCACCGGCCCTCGTAATTGCCTCCTCGATCTCCAATCATAGGCCGGCTCGAGGTGCCACGCTATTCAACGGACCTCTCCCTTTGTTTACTCCTCCCGCCCAAATCATTCTCAGTTTCCTCTCCTCCTCTCTGTTTCGAAGAATCAGACCGAGCCTAGCTTCCTAGTTGTTGTGTGGTTGGGCGGTGCTGGTGCGTTAATGGCGGTTGACCTCCTCCTCCCCCTCGCGCCTTTAAATTGCGCGGGAAGAAGCGCCAGTGGTGAGAGCCGCAGATAGCCATTTGTTTCTGTTACTGCCTGCCCTTGCTCCGATTGAGTCTCGCCCGGGCTCTCTGTTCCGTGTTCTGTTTCTGTTTCTGCTCTTCAGCAGCAGCCGCTGCTTCTTGTCCCTTCTTTCCTGACGCGGCAATGGCATCGGAGAAGCTCGTCGCCAGGAAAGGCAGGCTCAGGCAGCGCTACGACAACGAGTACCGCCTCGTCGCCGGGTGAGTATCCACTCATTGGATCATTGTATCTTCCATGTTCCAAGCCGTTCTTGCCCTGACGAGCCGTGTTCCTCTCTCGGGCGCAGGTGCGTCCCGTACCGCGTGGACAAAGACGGGCAGCTCGAGGTTCTCATGGTCTCCACAGCCAACAGGGACGATCTCGTCTTCCCCAAGGTAACACCAACTCACAGTACCAACCATCACACATATTTCGTCGGCGACATGCATCCACGTACTGATCGATCGATGGATTGACTTTTTCAGGGCGGCTGGGAGGACGACGAGGACGTCTATGAGGCGGCATGCCGCGAGGCGCTGGAGGAGGCCGGAGTCAGGGGCAACATCAATGTAACTACTCTACTCACACATATCTTTCCTTGGCATGCATCACCAACCTAGTGGAGTATTTACTATCTTGATTACATGAACAGCTAATGGTGCAAGTTTACTGCATCTCTAGGTAATTAGCTGATTTATTTTTTTGGCGGGTGAGGTAATTAGCTGATTTGACCTCTAGAGATCGATTGAGCTATATATGATGATATACTAAAATAAGCAGATAGCGGCGAACACGATGATGTTTGATAGAGAAAGCAACCAGCCAGGGATTTTTCTCTCTTGATAAAATGTGTCGTGGAGAATTTTTTGGATCTTACATAACAACCAGGAGACAAGACAAGGACATGGCCGTTGACTTAGTAAAAATTTACATATTCGGTGTGACAAGGTGTAATTCTTTCACGATTATCCTTTGAGTTGTCTAGTCTGCCGGGGAGCCCTTGATTATTGTGAATCCAAATAATTGCGCTCTTTTATTCATCTTGCGCTGGCTTGTCGTCAGACTTGTCCCCTGGAACAATTTCCAAGCATCGATACATGGCTCCTCCACAGATGATAGAAAAGAACACATTCAGAGATCTAGCAGATTGCTGCTATGCATGTGACGTGTCTGCTGTTTGTCCAACACCGATCTAAACAATCAGCTCCTGTTGGTGACATGTTTGTGTTAATTATGTATTAGCATTTACATGAATTATATAGCTGTTTCTGATAGGAAATTACCACGTATTTTCTCTCCAGAGAAACCCGCTGGGCTTGTGGGTGTTCAGGAGCAAGAGCAGGCAAAGCCTGGGCCAGAGCAGCGACAGCCCGCGGGGCGCCTGCAAGGGCCACGTCTTCGCGCTGGAGGTCACCGAGGAGCTCAAGCAATGGCCGGAGCAGGAAACCCACGGAAGGCGGTGGCTCTCCCCAGCGGACGCGTACGGGCTCTGCCGGTACGACTGGATGCGCGAGGCGCTGACGGCATTGCTGGACCTTTGTTCGACGGCATCGTCGCCGATCCCTGTAGCGGCGGCGGTGGCCGTGAGCACTGCGGCGCCGGAGCTGAACGAGCACGCTGGCATGTGCATAAGCATGATGCTGATGAAACCGGTGGACTCCGCGGATCGAGCGGTGGCGCTGTGCTGATCCTTGCGGCGCATGCAGATGAACTGACGACAGACTGCAGGCGAAGCTAATAAGCAGACAGAAATATCATCTGATAAGACATTTGAACATGTTCTCTTTTCGTTCTAATCAGTAATTAGTTATCGTCGTAATTACTGAGTGTCATCCGTCATGTATGATCAATTCCTGGCCTCTGTTGATTGCCAACTTGTATGATCGATCCGTGCGTTCTGTAATGTTATCAAGTCTTAGGGCCACTTGATTAAGTCGTCATGTAAATGTTTGCTTCCGTTCCTCAAATGCATTTTCTGAGCAACACGAATATTTGTGAATAGAGTTTTATTATTCTGTCGTGGCTCAACATATTTTGTCATGTTTTTTATAAAGAGAAACATCAAGATAGTAGTGCCCAATACGTCTAACCAATGCAACAATATAATGTCAAGAGGTAGTTTAGACATATAGGTTGCACACACCAAATTATTAAAAAGAAGAAAAAGTAATGACCTCTAGAAAGTCACGGCCAAGCAATCACCAGTGGTTGACATGTTTCATTGCGCGTGATCCGACGGCGAGTCCACCGTAGGTACCAGCCGACCGCTACAACTTGCTTGATATTAAGGCTTGGCATTAGTTATAGAGGCGGATCAGGGAGCAACGGAATATGTTCCATGACAACAGACCCTGATTGATCAACCATCTCTGCTGTAGTTGCCGAAGTCCCTCAAACCCAAACGTTGCCGAAGTTGCTGCGGCTGAATGCACTAGAAAACGCAGGTGACGAATATCTTCAGAGTGTTGGTGGCAGATCGGGCAAGCTCTAATTGGCCCTATGTGCCGGGTTGTGCTTTTAAGGGCATGAAGCATGGAGTAAGGGCATCTCCCGACCCGTAGACCTGCCGCAATGGTCCAGACTGATCTGGACCGCGAAAACCATCTAAAAACGGTCCTATATCAATCTGTTGCACGGTTCGGACGTAATTTCTCCTGTAATTTGAAGATAAAAATAAGGAAGGTTTGCAGGAGTCCGGACCGACCCTAAACCCGCTTTTGACCGTCCTGACCCATCAAAAACCCCTCATCCCTCCCGCGTGTTCTCGGTCAACGCCGCTCCAGAGCGTCAGCGCCCGCATTCATGTCCGACCAGAGTAGACGCGGTCGCTCACTGGCTCCGGCATTGAAGCGGCACGCCAACCAAGAGAGCGCCGCCCGCGCCGATTCCTGGTGCAGGCGACTGCGTGCGTTCAAACAACACGACAACCGCCAGTCCGTCCGTCTGCCGCCCACAATGATGGCTCGCGGTTGCCGAGGTGCCTCCTCCGGCGCCACCTGTCCATCCCTTTACCGCCCATCGGTGCTATATAAACCGTTGCCCTGGCCACAGTCATCCCTCTCCGCACCACTCCCCTCCAGCGATCCCTCTGCAGCCAAAGCTCTCTGGGATGGGCTGACGTCGAAGCAGAAGAAGGTCATGGCCGCCATTGTTGCCGACTAGCAAGCTGGCAGGCAGCCGGAGGACGCCTCCTCTGACGACGTGCAAATGGAGGTCCTTCGACGAGCTAGTGACACCCTCCACTTCCTCCACGGCACCCTCCTCCTCCGCTCCATCCTCGCTGATGGATTGCACCATAACCATCGGCGAGGCCCGTGCCCATTATATGGACATGGTGCGGGAGGAGCAAGAGGACCAGTTCTGGGAGGCGCAAACCAACGTCAACTACAACCACAATCTCCTTCAGAAGCATCCGCACACGGAGGAGCATGTCGCCACTGGCAGGGCGGTCGCTCCGGACGCGGACCTTGCGGAGGAAGAGGCATTGCTCGAGTCCTACCGCTCTGCCCGCCAGATCCACCTCGCCCGCTGGCGGTATCGGCAGCGGGTGGTGGCCGCCAGCAAGGAGTGCGGCGACGAGGCGGGTGAGGCGTTGTTCGGCGAGACCAACGACGAGGAGGCCGCGCCCCAGCGCCATGACCACGAAGAAGCCGACACGTCCGTGGGTGCCTGCGACGGCGAGGAAGAGTAGTGCACGGTAGGTCACCGCCGCTCGTGTCCCAGGAAGGCCATCGCTCCTCCTCTCCCGTTGACGCCAAGCTTGGTGGGCTGAGCATCTTCGGCCGATTAGTTGCTTGGCGGCGACATGGAGGCGGACAACTTCAGTTCCTGATGCTTCGGAGGCGGAGGTTACGGAGGCGGAGCTGGAGAGGGCCGATGCGGAACTAGAGACGGTGAAGTTTTAGTTCTCAGGGCTGATGGCTGGACACGGGGATCAGGCGCCGGCGATCATTTAGATTAGGTATTAATTATACTCCAGAGCCCGCCTAGCACCGCTTTGTTGTATTTGTAATGAAATTTGTCATATTTATATGAAATTCGTTGTGTTCATATGAAATCCGGTCGTATTTATATGAAATCCGGACTTGTTTGAATGAATTTCATTCGGTTGGTTCAAATTGTTGTAAAAATGTATGCGGCTATGGTTGGATGACGTTCTCTCTCATCCGTGTCCGCGGACTGATCCCCTTGTCCGTGGACGGATGCGAAAGAAATTTACGGATTGCCATTGTAGATGCCCTAATGCCAACAAAAAATAGAAACTTATTATTACTAACGAATTTTAGCCCTGCATGGTCAAAACTTAAGTAAAGAAACAAGAAAAGAATGTGTCTTCGGGTGCCAGCTTTTGGAGGGCGATCTCCATGGGGTGGTTATTTTGAAAATTTAGAAAATTATATTTTGGAGTTTCAACAAATTCTGAAAAAAAAATCTACACATTTATATGGATGTATCCTATATGTGCATAAAGTCTAACGCTGAAATATATGGTGGGAGCTACACAAAAAAGAAAATTCGTGCATTTCTAATGGTGAATAGTATTTTTACTGTTCATCAGTTTCAAATCGCGATTCTGTCTTTCTTGTGTAGCTCTCACCATAATATGTATCATCTTCAAAAATTGCACACATGTAGAATACATCCATATGAACATGAATGATTTTTTTTCAGAATTTTGTGAACCTTCTAAACATGATTTTTGACTTTTTTCAAAATAATCATCTCCATGGAAGTCACCCGTCATCGGCATTTTCAAATGTGTCTTCCGCAAAAAGGAAGTAAATGAATGAGTCAGCCCAACTCCTGGTCCATACAAACTTGCGTTTGTTTGGTGGGCTGGGCTGTCCAAATTGACCCAATCAAGAAACCACTAAAAACAACGATGGCAATTTGGCATCCTCTATCGTTGCTAGTTTGACATAGCCTGCCTTCTATAGCAGCCACAAAACTTCACCATTTCAACTTGAAAACCAATCCATCCAGTGCCCTGAACCTAGAAAGAAGACAATGTATTAGGTTAATTGCAGGAGTTAGGCATGCATGGCAAGTTGGGTTTTATCACTAGTCGTTATTTAGTTAATGTTATTGTACATTTTCTTCTGCCAAAGCTTGTACATTTCATCTAAAATGACTTACCATACTGATTTGTGCCTTAGTGCCTTACACATTTAATTTATGTTTCAGAGACACTGCATGCACCAAACACATTTGAATTCGGAAAAGGCGTATACTCCATCCGTAAATTAATATAAGAGCGTTTAGATGACTATCTAAATTAATATAAGAGCGTTTAGAGCACTAAATAGTAATCTAAACACTCTTACATTTCTTTACAGAGGGAGTACTAAACTTAGCTCATAGCTTTTGGATATATATGGCATTGAAATGGTCCAGACTCCATAGCTTGAGAGGTAGGCTTTGGTTGGTAGGTAGCTCTCGGCACATGCCAGACGAAAACTTTGTTCAGCTTCGCCTCATCACTTCATATTTTGGATTGCTAATACTCGGAATGTAGCCTGCAGCCTTTATACTTTTCAGAACCCTATGTTGAGAAGATGTGTCTGCTATAAACTGCAGTGTTTGTCTGTTGTTGCCCTTTCTGTACAAGATGATGCAGGAAAGTTTCTTCTTTTTTCTTCATTATCAAGAACGCATTGACATTCGTAACCATCTAGCTAGAGGAACACAATATTGACTTAGCCTTGAAGTTAGTTCATGCCAACAAATCTTCAGCCCCAATCGGATCATGGAGCAGAGCACCTCCACATGACTGGGTGGGCCATAACCCATGGTATTGAACTCTCACTTTTGGTCATGAACCCTACTTGCTTAGTACTACTGGTTTTGTCCGTTGCTAGCATAATTAATCCTAGCTAGCAGGTTACACAAGGGAGGTTATGTTGTTAGGTTCTAACTAGATATAGCTAACTATAGTGGTACCTAGTGGATATGTCTGTGGAATGCAAGAATTCTACTCCAAACTAGATCACTGATGGCGCGCGTTGCCATGCCCGTCCATTTTTACGATGGAATTTTAGGTATTACCACGGGTAGATATTGTTGTAAGTGTGTAAACATAGCCATATTTTGTTAGTAATTAAAGTCAGAAACATTTCCAATTTTCATTAGTATGCAAAAATGGAGCACAGTATTGATCAATAAAGGAAAGGTAAATTTTATTTGGTATGCAAAGTAGAGTGGTACCGATTATGAACTTGCATGTCAAGACGAACACAGGTTTCAGTTTTCAGGACTGGAGCATGTATTAGAAGATTGGTGCACAACTAAGAGCACCAAGCAAGACAAGAGTTCAAGTAGGACTCTTACAAAAATAATGATGCTTAAGATAGGTTGTTCCATACCTAGTCTTAAAAACCAACCTTTAACTCTTAATCAAGAAAATATATATCCTTATTGGGTGTAAATTTTCATCATCTCCAAAATAGTTACAGTTAGGTGTGCGTGTGACGCATTGTTTTTCACAGTATGTTGAGGAAGTTCCACGCGAGTACTAGTCCTATAGTTTTTTTGTGCCAGAGTATTAGATTCCATTTTGATTATATTTTTTCTTCAGGTGAATATTGTCAATGGCGAGCCCTTCCTTCTAGCCACCTTAGTCCCCAGTCCATCTGGAGTACATGATACATTGGTTAGAAATATATATTGGTGGAGGAAAACAAGTACATCACAGGCAGAAGCACAGACCCACCCAATTTGTCTCCATCATTCAACTTTTTCGCAATAACATGGAAAAGAACCTACACAGGAGCACTCACTTCTTGTTTCGGAACAGGCACACTACAAAATACAATAGCTCTGCCATTTTTTAACCTCTAGAAAGCCAAAACCCTTCCGATGTAAGTTTCATGAACAACTTTGGCTTTAGCCTTACCTACTAAAATCAACAACTTTAGGGCATTGGAATCTAAATTAAATATTTATCTTCACTCTCTAGCACAATATAGCAGATGTCAATATAGGGCATGTAGAGGAAGATGAAACAATTGTCTATATTAAATATAGTTGAATGCAATGCAGGATCAAATGATAAGAAACTTCTAAGCATCTCAGCTCTCTAAAAATATTAATCAAATTAGATCTGACAAACACCTAAGTTAATATCTTTTCACTATTCCCCACATAGAGTTAACTTACAACTACTGGTAAATCTTTTACCAAAGTAATATGTAGGAAAAAATTGGCAGCCACAAATCAACAAAAAGTAGTATGTGGTGGGTGCAGTGTCCCCATCGAATCTCTACATTTGCAAAAGCATTGCCCTCACTTGAGTGTACTTCTATCTCAATGCAACCTCTTATATCGAGGGTGGATTCATGAAGAGTCCCAGTAGACAGTCCAAGTGCACTTGTGATCTTTGTTAACAGTACATGTCTCCAAAACATATGCTTTTTCTGCCACCTAAAAAGCGGATGAAAAGTTATAGTCAGTACGCAATCAAGATGTAATAATTGTGGACATAAAGGGCAACCTACACCAGGTATATGGATTAATTTGGTTGTAGGATATGCATCTGGTTCACCAAGAGTGGCTTCTTTTCTTTTTTTAGAGTCGAGATTTTGTGGTCATTGTTGGAGGAATTGGATGTGGAAGTACCCTTCTACCTTTTGTAGTTCTGTATAAGCTACACGATCCATGGTTCAAAGAGTCCTTGTATATTTTTCATTGCGATATTGACCTATCTGCAGGAAGAAGTGAGAACAAACATTGTTAAGGAAATTGATACGTCTCCAATGTATCTACTTTTCCT
Organism: Triticum urartu; assembly: GCF_003073215.2. Taxonomy (NCBI): domain Eukaryota; kingdom Viridiplantae; phylum Streptophyta; class Magnoliopsida; order Poales; family Poaceae; genus Triticum; species Triticum urartu. The sequence continues at coordinate 468,397,509 of NC_053023.1, forward strand.
AACGCTTTTCCTTTTGTTTTGGACTCTAATTTGCACGATTTGAATGAAACTAACCCCGGATTGACACTGTTTTCAACAAAACTACCATGGTGTTGTTTTTGTGCAGAAATAAAAGTTCTCGGAATGAAACGAAACTTTGCGAGGATTTTTTATATCAATAATAAGATTTTCTAGAGCCAAGACCCACCAGAGGGGGCACCTGGGTGAGCACAACCCACCAGGACGCGCCCCCCTCTCCTGACGCGCCCAGGTGGGTTGTGCCCACCTGGTGGCCCCGCAGACCCTGAAACCGACACTATAAAATCCTATTTTTCCAGAAAAAAATCAGGGAGAAAGAATTATCGCGATCCACGAGACGGAGACGCCGCCACCTCCTGTTCTTCACCGGGAGGCCAGATCTGGAGTCTGTTTGGGGCTCCAGAGTGGGGGGTCTTCGTTCTTCGTCATCACCAACCCTTCTCCATCGCCAATTCCATGATGCTCCCCATCGGGAGTGTGTAATTCCTTCGTAGGCTCGTTGGTCGGTGAGGAGTTGGATGAGATTCATCATGTAATCAAGTTAGTTTTGTTAGGGCTTGATCCCTACTATCCACTATGTTCCTAGATTGATGTTGCTATGACTTTGCCATGCTTAATGCTTGTCACTTTGGGCCTGGGTGCCATGATTTCAGATCTGAACAGTTTATGTTATCACCATTATATCCATGTTCTAGATCCGATCTTGCAAGTTATAGTCACCTACTACGTGTTATGATCCGGCAACCCCGGAGTGACAATAGCCAGGACCATTCCCGGTGATGACCGTAGTTTGAGGAGTTCATGTATTCACTATGTGTTAATGCTTTGTTTCGGTTCTCTATTAAAAGGAGGCCTTAATATCCCTTAGTTTCCAATATGGACCAGGCTACCACGGGAGGGTAGGACAAAAGATGTCATGCAAGTTCTTTCCATAAGCACGTATGACTATTTACGGAATACATGCCTACATTATATCGATGAACTGGAGCTAGTGTCGTATCGCCCTAGGTTGTAACTGTCCCATGATGAATATCATCCAACAAGTCACCGATCCAATGCCTACGAACTTATCCTATATTGTTCTTGCTAAGTTACTACTGCTATCATCACTGTTACACTTGCTACAAAACTATTGCTATCACTGTTACCATTACCGTTACTATTGCCACTATTATCAAAACTATCATACTACTTTGCTACTGATCACTTTGCTGCAGATAATTAATCTCCAGGTGTGGTTGAATTGACAACTCCTCTGCTAATACCTTCAAATATTCTTTGGCTCCCCTTGTGTCGAATCTATAAATTTGGATTGAATACTCCACCCTCGAAAACTGTTGCGATCCCCTATACTTGTGGGTTATCAAGACCCTTTTCTGGCGCCGTTGCCAGGGAGCATAGCTATATTTGTTGAGTCACTTGGGATTATTATCAATTTATCACTATGAAGAATCTGAAGGATGCTAAGACTAAGATATTTCCCTCAAAGACGAGGGGAGGTAAGGAACTGTCATCCAGTTCTGCTTTAGATTCACCTTCTGTTATAAGTAAACTTGCAACACCACCACATGCTATTAATTCTGATATGTCGCAAGTTATTGATGATGCTACTTCTGCTATGGATAATGCTTATGATGATGCTAGTACCTTGCTTGATACTGATGATGTGCCACTTGGTGAATTTCTTGATAAACAAATTGCTAGAGTAATACAACATGATGTTGTTGAATCTGATGATGAGCTTGAAACTGAAACTCCTTAAACACCTGCTAGAGCTAGCAATTGCCTAAGGTACCAAAAGGTTATGTTATGAGTGAAGAAACAACTAGAGATATTCTTGCTTGCAGAGATAGCGATGATCTAGAGAAATTATTATGCAAGTATAAAGAAAAATCTATGAATGCTAGAATGGAATGTGATCCTAAGTTTGCTACTTGACCTATCTTTATTGATGATAAGGATTATGAATTCTCTGTCGACCCAGAGTTAATTAATTTGGTTGAATCTGATCCTTTCCATGGTTATGAAATTGAAACTGTTGTGGCACATCTTACTAAGTTGAATGACATAGCCACCCTTTTTACTCATGATAAGAAAACTCGCTATTACTTTATTCTCAAATTATTTCCTTTCTCATTAAAGGGTGATGCTAAAGCTTGGTGCAATACTCTTGCTCCTCGTTGTGTCTGTAGTCCCAGGATATGATTTATTACTTGTCTCAAAAATATTTTCCCGCTCATAAGAAACAAGCTGCCGTACAAGAAAATTTAACTTTGTTCAAATTAAAGAAGAGAGTCTCCCACAAACTTGGGGGAGGCTTTGCCAGTTACTTAATGCTTTGCCTGATCATCCTTTTAAGAAAAATGAAATACTTGATATCTTCTATAATGGACTAACCGATACTTCTAGGGACTTCCTAGATAGTTGTGCTGGTTGTGTTTTCAAGGAACGAACTGTTGGGCAAGCTGAAGAGTTATTGAATAACATATTGAAAAATTATGATGATTGGAATCTTCCTGAACCAACGGCTAAACCCACTCCGAAGAAGAGGGGCATATTATATCTCAGTCCTGAAGATATGCAAGAGGCAAAGAAATCTATGAAGGAAAAAGGTATTAAAGCTGAGGTTGTTAAAAATTTACCTCCTATTGAAGAAATACATGGGAATAATACACCACTACTAGGAAAAGGGCTATAGATGAAATGGATACTAATGGCGCACCTGACATGTGGTGTGCCACTACATTGTAGTGGCGCACCACATGTCAGGTGCGCCATTAGTGTGGAAGACACTAATGGCGCACTAGATTCATGGTGCGCCACTAGTAACAATTTTTTTTCATTTTTCCAAACATACTAATGGTGCATCATGTAGACAGCGCCATTACTAAGTTTTTCCCCCTAGCTAATGGCGCACCGCCAGTGGGTGCGCCATTAGTAATCTTCCCCCTAATTCGTCCGATACCTTCGTCCCTCCCTCCACTTCCCCCCCTCGCTCCACACCCGACCGCTCCGACGACCCCCGCGCCCCGCCTCTCCGTCTCGGGCCTCGCCGCCGACCCACTGCGCTGCCGCCCCACCCACTGTGCCGCCGCCCCACCCACTACGCCGCCGCCCGATCTCCTCCGCCCGTAAGCCCCCCTCCTCCTCCGCCCGTCCATCGCCTTCGGCCTCGTGCCCCACCAGCCGCCGCCCCCACCAGACCGCCGCCGCCCCCAAATCTCTCTATCACTCCCTGCCACCGCCTTCCTCCTCCCCCACCCCCCAATCCAGCCCCGTCGCCGCCAGCTCCCCGCACCATCTCCTCCTCCACCGACAACCCCGAGTTCAGGGCCGTGCCCACCATCTCCTCTGCCTCTAGACGCCGCCCCCTCCCCCATCGTGCAGAGCATCCAGGCGAGACACCGACGCCCCCATCTTTACTAATTCTTATTGGTCATGTTTTTATATGATGATGAGGAGGAGTATCTTATTTGGCATTGAGACTGAGCACCCGAGCCGCTTCCCCCTCTTCCCCCACTTGATTTCCTTCTGATGTGTTCTAGGGTTGGGGGTTGGAGAATTTTGGACAAGGAAAGGGGGTTGGAGAATTAAGTAGCTAGGGTTGGGGGTTTGCAAGAGAAGAATCTGTAGTGTTTGTGCAGCCCACTAGGCAGTGTTCAATTTACTCTTTTTGTTATGGCTTCGGAGCACTAATCGGCTATAGTTGGTACAGCAAAAGCTTTGATCATCGAAACTGCTTAGATGGATGCTGTCTTTTTCTATAGATGGATCCTCGATCGGTCTTAGTATGGTCTTGCCAAATTAAGTGCAAGCAGATTTGAGGTGACTGTAGTTTGGCATCTTCAGAATTTCACAAAGGTGGATAACCTTCTAATGGCCATAATGTGCCCTACTGTCAAAAAATTCAGTTAGGTACAGTTAGCATCATGTGAGAAAATGGCCATAATGTGCCCTGATAATGATGTATTTTGTCATAAAAATATATAGTGGATTGCCATGATAATGACATGCTGCTAGTAGTTACTTCCATGAGTTGTTTTATTGACATGGCACATTTGTAATGGAGTTTTATATATCTTTAGCCACTGTTCATTAACAGCAAGTCAGTTTTGTTTATAGTTGAAAGTAAGTGTGTGGCTTGAAATTTTGATCTGATTATGACATCTAGAATTATGTCAGTTTTGTTTTGTAACTAGAAGACCAAAGTGTGTTACTCACCTAGGATCTTAACTGTTGGGGGTAGTATTGTTATGCCCGTGTTCACTGCTGCTGCTGTTGTACTTGTGATGATGTTGTACTTGTGATGATGCTACTTGTGATCTTCTGAAATGACCCATTGGCGACTTCATTACGCGGGGATAATGATTTTGCAGGTACCCCGAGAGGTCCTTGATTTTGCCGGAATGTCGATTAACTTTCGTTCCGGCAAATTCGGGTACTCCATATGTCCTATTTTCAGTAAAGGTCATGCTGAAATTTTCCGTGAATTTTAGCATGACTTTGCTAAAAATAGGACATATGGGGTACTTGCGACTAATGCATGGGCCGGGGTATCTTAGTAGTTAATTAAGTAGGATCAACTGCCCCTTTATTCTCGGTGTCGATAAGAACCTAAATGATGAAAGCTTAGGCTTTTAGGGTGCCTCGACGTCGACAAACCCTAAATGATAAAACCTTGGCTTTTAGGGTGCCTCGGTGTCGATAAGAACCTAAATGATGAAAGCTTAGGCTTTTAGGGTGCCTCGGCGTCGACAAACCCTAAATGATAAAAGCTTAGCTTTTAGGATGCCTCGGTGTCGACAAACCCTAAATGATGTAGTTTTGAATTATGAACGTAGGATATGTCGTCATCGGACGATGAAAGTCTCTCGGGGGAGTGCGACTGGTGCCACGACGATCGAGGTCCGTGCGACATGCCTCACCTGGACGATGATCGGTGCTTCAGCATTAAGCTCGAGGAGACCTTCGAAGATGAAATGGTACACAACGACGACAAGTGTTATTTTCATAATTAAGCATGACTTCAACTATTTCAACGTGTAATTTTCATCTTCTACAATTCGAGTATAGCTTATCCCATGCCATGCAAGACGCTATGTCTTGGAGAGGATGGATTTTGAAGACCATGAAATTTTTGAAACAAAGAAAATTCACCTAAGGACTCATCACGATGTGGACTTTGAAGTAAATCTGTATAATTCTGAGAGCATAACCCATTTTGGTTGCAAAAATTGGGAAGCATTTTGCAAGATGTATGGTTTGATGAGGGTATGCTTATCACCATGGATCTTGGTAATCCTGACATCGACCAAGACAATATGGACATCTGGGTCCTTGTTGATACGCCTCCAGTTCTACCGCTATGTGAGTTTCTCAAACATAGTTATTAGCTAATTTATATTGTTTATTTCAAAATAGTTGACAACTTATTTCCATTGACAGCTTATTTTTATTCTTCAAAGAATGTGCGAGAGATGGTAGACAAAACCCACTACACCGATGGCTCCGAATTAACAACTTACAAGGAGAAAAATCATCTGGTCGGATTTTGTACTAACATTGAGAATTACAATATCCACAATCAAACTCCTCAACATTATGGTCAATACGTGCCACTAGTGCATGTGTTCAACTATGGTAACTACCATGGAGATACCCTGGTAAGATTTTTACTATTACGACATCCGTGCATCTTTTGCATACTTCTAAAACTAGTACATCATTGCTAACTATGAAGTTATTACTATGTTTTTCAACACATAATCCCAGAGAATTGTGTGCCTCATTTGATGTATCAGAAAGGTAGTCTTAATGTTTTGAACATACAGCCAGGTCATCCTACGAATCTCAACTGTCCATACGAGATTTCTAAAAGAAGTGGAGACATGAAAATCAAAGGATGAAAAAAATGTATGGACAGTCGTAAGGAGGTTCTTGGAAGCAAAAGGAAGCGAAGCGCAAGAATTGGAGACAGGATGTTCTCCATTCTCCATAATGGAGAGTCAGGGTCTATATTGTTTTATGGTATTTTACCTTAAATAGGGTATTTAGGTCCTGCCTAATACTGATGATCATGTGCTAAGAACAATTAAGTAGGGTTGGTTCGATGACTATCAAGATGATGATCGTATGACTTGTTATTAATAACGAGTAGAAATTGTATGATGATGATTAGTAGGACTTGTTAGGATTAGTATTACTTCCGATAAACTCGCTACTCGCGGCCTCGAGACTTGTAATGTTCTATCTTTGTTCGGTATTTTGAATTCAGAGACTAATATGATGAATTGCATTCGGAGACTAATCTTCTATTGTATTCGATGAATATGCTCTTGCTGTGGGGTGCTGTCTATATTCTGTCCAATAATATATTTTATAACCTGTGCAAAATTCATAAAAGTAAAAAAACCTAATATTCATACTAATGGCGCATCACCCCACAGTGCGCCATTAGTATGCCAGATACTAATGGCGCATGGTGGTCACACCAGCGGTGCGCCATTAGTAAAAAATACTAGTGGTGTGGTACTAGTGGCGCACCAGTAGTGCGCCATTAGTAGGCAAAACTGGTGCACCACTAGTAGGCCTTTTCCTAGTAGTGCACCGCCACTGCCTAAGGTGGCAGAGGTAAATTCTCTTATGAAATTCAATGATAATGACAATCCTCACAATATACATCCTAGTCAATGCCTTTATGAGTTTGAAAATTATATTAGAAAACAAGATCACTTCAATGCAAATGTTATGAAACAATTAAAATACAATTCTGATATGATTGCTCGCTTGAGTGACTTGTTATTTAGAATATCAAATGATGTTAGAGGTGTTGGAAAGCATGCTTCTATGGTTCAAACTCAGTTAGAACAAGTTGCTAAATCTCAAAGAGAATTGCTTGATGAAATGAATAATAATATGCATGACTTTGTTGTTAGAGTTGCAACTAGAGGAGGTTAAATGACTTAGGAACCACTTTATCCTGAGGGACACCCTAAAAGAAGTGAACAAGATTCACAAAGAGCCAACACTAGTGCACCTAGTCCTTCTAGAAAGAAAAAGAAAAAGAAAAACGATAGGACTATGCATGCTCCCAGTGAACCTGAAATAGAGAAACCTCCTAACAATGATAATGAAACTTCTATCTCAGATGCTAAAACTCAATCTGATAATGAACACTCACCTAGTGATAATGAAAAAGATAATGCTGATGTTCATGAAGACTCTCAACCAAATAATAAAGAACAAAACAATGATGTTGAGATATGTAACATCCCAAATTTTCAATTTGGAATGTTATACACTAGATCATCAATGCATATCATATTTTATTTGCTTTTGGCCTGATCCAGAAATTCTATGCAACTCAAGGACCCACGGAGAGAGTTGGAGATTTCGTTATTTTCATATTTGGGTTCTCTCAAATTTTGAAAATAGGATCTTTGATTTTATTTATTTTATCTTCAATTATTTCTATAATAAAAATATGAGAGAGGGAATAAAATGACTTTCCCAAAACAAAGAAATATTGAAGGTCTAATAAAAAAATCAAGTACGATTTTATTTCGGATTTTCTCGCTATTTTATTTGAATTTAGGAAAAATTGCACGATGTCAAAACTGCATTTTAGGGCCAAGAAAATGTTCATCCTGTTCTAAATATTTTATTTAGACGGTGAAAATTTGTTTTGGCATTTTTAGATTTTTATTTATTTTTCTAGGATTTCCTTAGTTCGGCGCGATTATTTATATTAAAAAAAAGCTCCCGCGTGCCCGACTTGGCCAAAGCCCAGGCGAGCCAAGTGGGCCTAGCCGCCGCCGTCTCCCGCACCGGATCGGGACCGGAGTCCCGATCGCTGCCACCGCCCGAGTCCGAGAGGAGCACGCCTCCCGAGGCGCCCCCTCCCCCAAGCCAGGACGCCCCCTCCTTTTATAGCCGCCGCCGCCACCCCGCCTGCCCCGCCGCCGCCGCCTCCCGCCGCCGCCACCGCAGCCCCGCCACCCCGCGTCGTCCCATCGCCCCGCCGAAGCCGCCGGAGCCCCGCCGGAGCCGAGCCGGAGATATAGCCGCCGCCGCCGTCGTCCGTTTTTTTAAAAAACCTGATCCAGTTTTTTTTAAACCCTAGTTTCGTTTCTTTTTTATAAATCGGTTTTTCCGGTTTATTTGTTTAGCGAGCGTTCGCTCGTTCGTTCGTTTTAACGAACGCGTTCACCGTTTAGTTTCAGATAACGAACGTTCGTTAATCTGTTCGTCATTTTTTTCTTTTTCTTGGGTTTTTCCGCGATTATTTCTAATCGTGATTTCTGATTCGATTTTCGTTTTAGTTTATCTTTTCGCTTGTTTATCGGAATCAGGCGATTCAAGCGCCTGGAGTTTTGTCTCGAAACCCTCTTTTCGTTTAACCAACTCAAACAAGTTTTTGCATATGTAAAATTTGACCTAGATCCAGATTAGTAAATGAAGCTTGTTTCTTTCGCCGTTTGACTTTCGTTGCTTCGTTTGATTTGATTCTTTTTGCAAACCGGAGTTCTTAAGTTGAACTTTCTGGTTAGATTTCTTATTTGAGTTTTACCCGTGCATTAGATGAGTACTTATTGTGTGCTTGTTTGTTTGTGATAGAGTACCCGGAGTGCGCCGCTTGCTACTTTGAATCTCTAGGTTTCGCGGATCATCAGCAAGGCAAGTAACACTTTGATCATACCTCTTACTACCCAGTTTTTATTGCATTAGATCAATCCTCAAACAATTGCATGATTAGGATCTAACTAAAATGTGGGTTTTGGGAAGTAGATGAGGTAGTACCTGTTGGGGAACGTTGCAGAAAACAAAAATTTTCCTACTCGTTTCACCAAGATCCATCTAGGAGTTCATCTAGCAACGAGTCATCGGATGCATCTACATACCTTTGTAGATCGCGTGCGGAAGCGTTCAAAGAACGGTGATGATGTAGTCGTACACGACGTGATCCAAATCACCGATGACCAAGCGCCGAACGGACGGCACCTCCGCGTTCAACACACGTACGGGACGGGAGACGTCTCCTCCTTATTGATCCAGCAAGGGGAGGAGGAGAGGTTGATGAAGATCCAGCAGCACGACAGCGTGGTGGTGGATGCAGGGCGTCACAGTAGCAGGGCTTCGCCTATACTAGGAGGGAGAGACGTAACGGGGAGAGAGGGAGGCGCCAAAGCTCAGGTATGAAGTCCCTCCCCTCTCCTCAACTATATATAGGGGTGCCAAGGGGGGGGGCGCCGGCCCTAGTAGATGGATCTACTAGGGGGGGGGGCGGCGGCCAAGGGGTGGGGGGCTTGCCCCCCCAAGCAAGGGGCGCCCCCTTTAGGGTTTCCCCCAACCCTAGCCGCGTGGGCCCTTGGGGGGGGTGGCGCCCCAGCCCACTTTGGGCTGGATTCCCTCCCACTTCAGCCCATGGGCCCCCCCGGGATAGGTGGCCCCACCCGGTGGCCCCCCGGGACCCTTCCGGTGGTCCCGGTACAATACCGATGACCCCGAAACTTGTCCCGATGGCCGAAACAGCACTTCCTATATATAATTCTTTACCTCCGGACCATTCCGGAACTCCTCGTGACGTCCGGGATCTCATCCGGGACTCCGAAAAATATTCGGGTTACTGCATATACATATCTTCACAACCCTAGCGTCACCGAACCTTAAGTGTGTAGACCCTACGGGTTCGGGAGACAAGCAGACATGACCGAGACGACTCTCCGGTCAATAACCAACAGCGGGATCTGGATACCCATGTTGGCTCCTACATGCTCCACGATGATCTCATCAGATGAACCACGATGTCAAGGATTCAATCAACCCCGCATGCAATTCCCTTTGTCAATCGATATGTTACTTGCCCGAGATTCGATTGTCGGTATCCCAATACCTCGTTCAATCTCGTTACCGGCAAGTCACTTTACTCGTACCGTAATGCATGATCCCGTGACCAGACACTTGGTCACTTTGAGCTCATTATGATGATGCATTACCGAGTGGGCCCAGTGATACCTCTCCGTCATACGGAGTGACAAATCCCAGTCTTGATCCGTGTCAACCCAACAGACACTTTCGGAGATACCCGTAGTCTACCTTTATAGTCACCCAGTTACGTTGTGACGTTTGGTATACCCAAAGCACTCCTACGGTATCCGGGAGTTACACGATCTCATGGTCTAAGGAAAGGATACTTTGACATTGGAAAAACTCTAGCAGACGAACTATACGATCTTGTGCTATGTTTAGGATTGGGTCTTGTCCATCACATCATTCTCCTAATGATGTGATCTCGTTATCAATGACATCCAATGTCCATAGTCAGGAAACCATGACTATCTGTTGATCAACGAGCTAGTCAACTAGAGGCTTACTAGGGACATGTTGGTGTCTGTTATTCACACATGTATTACGATTTCGGGATAACACAATTATAGCATGAATAAAGACAATTATCATGAACAAGGAAATATAATAATAATGCTTTTATTATTGCCTCTAGGGCATATTTCCAACTGTCTCCCACTTGCACTAGAGTCAATAATCTAGTTACATTGTGATGAATCGAACACCCATGGAATTCTGGTGTTGATCATGTTTTGCTCTAGGGAGAGGTTTAGTCAACGGATCCGCTACATTCAGGTCCGTATGTACTTTACAAATCTCTATGTCTCCATCTTGAACATTTTCACGAATGGAGTTGAAGCGACGCTTGATGTGCCTTGTCTTCTTGTGAAACCTGGGCTCCTTGGCAAGTGCAATAGCTCCAGTGTTGTCACAAAAGAGTTTGATTGGCCCCGACGCATTGGGTATGACTCCTAGGTCGGTGATGAACTCCTTCACCCATATTGCTTCATGTGCTGCCTCCAAGGCTGCCATGTACTCCGCTTCACATGTAGATCCCGCCACGACGCTTTGCTTGCAACTGCACCAGCTTACTGCCCCACCATTCAAAATATACACGTATCCGGTTTGTGACTTTGAGTCATCCCTTACGACGAGCTCTTCGTCACCTCCATAAACGAGAAACATTTCCTTAGTCCTTTTCAGGTACTTCAGGATATTCTTGACCGCTGTCCAGTGTTCCTTGCCAGGATTACTTTGGTACCTTCCTACCAAACTTACGGCAAGGTTTACATCAGGTCTGGTACACAGCATGGCATACATAATAGAACCTATGGCTGATGCATAGGGGATGACGCTCATCTCTTCTATATCTTCTGCCGTGGTCGGACATTGAGCTGAGCTCAATTTCATACCTTGTAACACAGGCAAGAACCCCTTCTTAGACTGATCCATATTGAACTTCTTCAATATCTTATCAAGGTATGTGCTTTGTGAAAGACCTATGAGGCGTCTCGATCTATCTCTATAGATCTTGATGCCTAATATATAAGCAGCTTCTCCAAGGTCCTTCATTGAAAAACTCTTATTCAAGTAGGCCTTGATGCTGTCCAAGAGTTCTATATCATTTCCCATCAATAGTATGTCATCTACATATAATATGAGAAATGCTACAGAGCTCCCACTCACTTTCTTGTAAACGCAGGCTTCTCCATAAGTCTGCGTAAACCCAAACGCTTTGATCATCTCATCAAAGCGAATGTTCCAACTCCGAGATGCTTGCACCAGCCCATAAATCGAGCGTTGGAGCTTGCACACTTTGTCAGCATTCTTAGGATCGACAAAACCTTCCGGCTGCATCATATACAATTCTTCCTTAAGGAAACCATTAAGGAATGCCGTTTTGATGTCCATTTGCCAAATTTCATAATCATAAAATGCGGCAATCGCTAACATGATTCGGACGGACTTCAGCTTCGCTACCGGTGAGAAAGTCTCATCGTAGTCAACCCCTTGAACTTGTCGATAACCCTTAGCGACAAGCCTAGCTTTATAGATGGTCACATTACCATCCGCGTCAGTCTTCCTCTTAAAGATCCATTTATTTTCTATGGCTCGCCGTTCAACGGGCAAGTCAGTCAAAGTCCATACTTCATTTTCATACATGGATCCTATCTCGGATTTCATGGCTTCTAGCCATTTGTCAGAATCCGGGCACGCCATCGCTTCCTCATAGTTCGAAGGTTCACCGTTGTCTAACAACATGATTTCCAAGACAGGGTTGCCGTACCACTCTGGTGCGGAACGTGTCCTTGTGGACCTTCGAATTTCAGTAGGAGCTTGATCAGAAGTATCTTGATCATTATCATTAACTTCCTCTCTAGTCGGTGCAGGCACCTCAGGAACATTTCCTTGAGTTGTGCCATTTTCCGGTTCAAGAGGTAATACTTCATCAAGCTCTACTTTCCTCCCACTTACTTCTTTCGAGAGAAACTCTTTCTCCAGAAAGAGTCCGTTCTTGGCAACAAAGATCTTGCCTTCGGATCTTAGGTAGAAGGTATACCCAATAGTTTCTTTAGGGTATCCTATGAAGACGCATTTTTCCGACTTGGGTTCGAGCTTCTCAGGTTGAAGTTTCTTGACATAAGCATCGCATCCCCAAACTTTTAGAAACGACAGCTTAGGTTTCTTCCCAAACCATAATTCATACGGTGTCGTCTCAACGGATTTCGACGGAGCCCTATTTAAAGTGAATGCAGCAGTCTCTAAAGCATAGCCCCAAAAAGATAGCGGTAAATCAGTAAGAGACATCATAGACCGCACCATATCCAATAGAGTGCGATTACGACGTTCGGACACACCGTTACGCTGAGGTGTTTCAGGCGGCGTGAGTTGTGAAACTATTCCACATTTTCTTAAGTGTGTGCCAAACTCGTGACTCAAGTATTCTCCTCCACGATCTGATCGTAGAAACTTGATCTTTCTGTCACGTTGATTTTCAACCTCACTCTGAAATTCCTTGAACTTTTCAAAGGTTTTAGACTTGTGTTTCATCAAGTAGATATACCCATATCTACTTAAATCATCAGTGAGCGTGAGAACATAACGATAGCCACCGCGAGCCTCAACACTCATTGGACCGCATACATCAGTATGTATGATTTCCAATAAGTTGGTTGCTCGCTCCATTGTTCCTGAGAACGGAGTCTTGGTCATTTTACCCATGAGGCATGGTTCGCACGTGTCAAATGATTCATAATCAAGAGACTCCAAAAGTCCATCTGCATGGAGCTTCTTCATGCGTTTGACACCTATGTGACCAAGGCGGCAGTGCCACAAGTATGTGGTACTATCATTATCAACTTTACATCTTTTGGTACTCACATTATGAACATGTGTAGCATTACGCTCGAGATTCATAAAGAATAAACCATTCACCATCGGAGCATGACCATAAAACATATCTCTCATATAAATAGAACAACCATTATTCTCAGATTTAAATGAGTAGCCATCTCGAATTAAACGAGATCCTGATACAATGTTCATGCTCAAACTTGGCACTAAATAACAATTATTGAGGTTTATAACTAATCCCGTAGGCAAATGCAGAGGTAGCGTGCCGACGGCGATCACATCGACCTTGGAACCATTCCCGACGCGCATCGTCACCTCGTCCTTTGCCAGTCTCCGTTTATTCCGCAGCTCCTGCTGTGAGTTACAAATATGAGCAACGGCACCGGTATCAAATACCTAGGAGTCACTACGAGTACTGGTAAGGTACACATCAATTACATGTATATCAAATATACCTATTGTTTTGCCGGCCTTCTTGTCTGCTAAGTATTTAGGGCAGTTCCGCTTCCAGTGACCGCTTCCCTTGCAATAAAAGCACTCAGTCTCGGGCCTGGGTCCATTCTTTGGCTTCTTCCCGGCAGCTTGCTTGCCGGGCGCGGCAACCTCCTTGCCGTCCTTCTTGAAGTTCTTTTTACCCTTGCCTTTCTTGAACTTAGTGGTTTTATTGACCATCAACACTTGATGTTCCTTCTTGACTTCTACCTCCGCTGATTTCAGCATTGAGAACAACTCAGGAATGGTCTTTTGCATCCCCTGCATGTTGAAGTTCATCACAAAGCTCTTGTAGCTTGGTGGAAGCGACTGGAGGATTCTGTCAATGACCGCATCATCCGGGAGATTAACTCCCAGCTGAGACAAGCGGTTATGTAACCCAGACATAGTGAGTATGTGCTCACTGACAGAACTATTTCCCTCCATCTTACAGCTGAAGAACTTATCGGAGACTTCATATCTCTCGATCCGGGCATGAGCTTGAAAAACCATTTTCAGCTCTTCGAACATCTCGTATGCTCCATGTCTCTCAAAACGTTTTTGGAGCCCCGGCTCTAAGCTGTAAAGCATGCCGCACTGAACGAGGGAGTAGTCGTCAACACGTGTCTGCCAAGCGTTCATAACGTCTTGGTTCTGTGGGACGGGAGCTTCACCTAGCGGTGCTTGCAGGACATAATCTTTCTTGGCAGCTATGAGGATGATCCTCAGGTTCCGGACCCAGTCCGTATAGTTGCTGCCATCGTCTTTCAGCTTGGTTTTCTCTAGGAACGCGTTGAAGTTGAGGACTACGTGGGCCATTTGATATACAAGACATATTGCAAAGATTTTAGACTAAGTTCATGATAATTAAGTTCATCTAATCAAATTATTAATGAACTCCCACTTAGATTAGACATCCCTCTAGTCATCTAAGTATTACATGATCCGAGTTAACTAGACCGTGTCCGATCATCACGTGAGACGGACTAGTCAACGTCGGTGAACATCTTCATGTTGATCGTATCTTCTATACGACTCATGCTCGACCTTTCGGTCTTCTGTGTTCCGAGGCCATGTCTGTACATGCTAGGCTCGTCAAGTTAACCCTAAGTGTTTTGCATGTGTTCCTAGGCCATGTCTGTACATGCTAGGCTCGTCAACACCCGTTGTATGTGAACGTAAGGATCCATCACACCCGATCATCACGGCGTGCTTAGAAACGACGAACTTTAGCAACGGTGCACAGTTAGGGGAGAACACTTCTTGAAATTTTTATGAGGGATCATCTTATTTACTACCGTCGTTCTAAGTAAACAAGATGCAAAAACATGATAAACATCACATGCAATCAAATAATAAACGTGACATGATATGGCCAATATCACATAGCTCCTTTGATCTCCATCTTGGGGCTCCATGATCATCTTGTCACCGGCTTGACACCATGATCTCCATCATCATGATCTCCATCATCGTGTCTCCATGAAGTTGCTCGCCAACTATTACTTCTACTACTATGGCTAACGCGTTTAGCAATAAAGTAAAGTAATTTACATGGCGATTCTCGATGACACGCAGGTCATATAAAAGAATAAAGACAACTCCTATGGCTGCTGCCGGTTGTCATACTCATCGACATGCAAGTCGTGATTCCTATTACAATAGCATGAACATCTCATACATCACATATAGATCATTCATCATTCATCACAACTTTGGCCATATCATATCACAAACCACTTGCTGCAAAAACAAGTTAGACGTCCTCTAATTGTTGTTGCAAGTTTTACGTGGCTGAATCAGGGTTCTAGCAAGAACGTCTTCTTACCTACGTTAAAGCCACAACGTGATTTGTCAACTTCTATTTACCCTTCATAAGGACCCTGTTCATCGAATCCGCTCCAACTAAAGTGGGAGAGACAGACACCCGCCAGCCACCTTATGCAACTAGTGCATGTTAGTCGGTGGAACCGGTCTCACGTAAGCGTACGTGTAAGGTTGGTCCGGGCCGCTTCATCCCACAATAACGCTGAAGCAAGAAAAGACTAGTAGCGGCAAGAAAGTTGACAAATCTATGCCCACAACAAATTGTGTTCTACTCGCGCAAGAAGAACTACGCATAGACCTAGCTCATGATGCCACTGTTGGGGAACATTGCAGAAAACAAAAATTTTCCTACTCGTTTCACCAAGATCCATCTAGGAGTTCATCTAGCAACGAGTCATCGGATGCATCTACATACCTTTGTAGATCGCGTGCGGAAGCGTTCAAAGAACGGTGATGATGTAGTCGTACACGACGTGATCCAAATCACCGATGACCAAGCGCCGAACGGACGGCACCTCCGCGTTCAACACACGTACGGGATGGGAGACATCTCCTCCTTCTTGATCCAGCAAGGGGAGGAGGAGAGGTTGATGAAGATCCAGCAGCACGACGGCGTGGTGGTGGATGCAGGGCTTCACAGTAGCAGGGCTTCGCCTATACTACGAGGGAGAGACATAACGGGGAGAGAGGGAGGCGCCAAAGCTCAGGTATGAAGTCCCTCCCTCTCCTCAACTATATATAGGGGTGCCAAGGGGGGGCGCCGGCCCTAGTAGATGGATCTACTAGGGGGGGGGGCGGCCAAGGGGTGGGGGGCTTGCCCCCCAAGCAAGGGGCGCCCCCTTTAGGGTTTCCCCCAACCCTAGCCGCATGGGCCCTTGGGGGGGTGGCGCCCCAGCCCACTTTGGGCTGGATTCCCTCCCACTTCAGCCCATCGGGCCCCCCGGGATAGGTGGCCCCACCCGGTGGACCCCCGGGACCCTTCCGGTGGTCCCGGTACAATACCGATGACCCCGAAACTTGTCCCGATGGCCGAAACAGCACTTCCTATATATAATTCTTTACCTCCGGACCATTCCGGAACTCCTCGTGACGTCCGGGATCTCATCCGGGACTCCGAACAATATTCGGGTTACTGCATATACATATCTTCACAACCCTAGCGTCACCGAACCTTAAGTGTGTAGACCCTACGGGTTCGGGAGACAAGCAGACATGACCGAGACGACTCTCCGGTCAATAACCAACAGCGGGATCTGGATACCCATGTTGGCTCCTACATGCTCCACGATGATCTCATCAGATGAACCACGATGTCAAGGATTCAATCAACCCCGCATGCAATTCCCTTTGTCAAATCGATATGTTACTTGCCCGAGATTCGATCGTCGGTATCCCAATACCTCGTTCAATCTCGTTACCGGCAAGTCACTTTACTCGTACCGTAATGCATGATCCCGTGACCAGACACTTGGTCACTTTGAGCTCATTATGATGATGCATTACCGAGTGGGCCCAGTGATACCTCTCTGTCATACGGAGTGACAAATCCCAGTCTTGATCCGTGTCAACCCAACAGACACTTTCGGAGATACCCGTAGTCTACCTTTATAGTCACCCAGTTACGTTGTGACGTTTGGTATACCCAAAGCACTCCTACGGTATCCGGGAGTTACACGATCTCATGGTCTAAGGAAAGGATACTTTGACATTGGAAAAACTCTAGCAGACGAACTATACGATCTTGTGCTATGTTTAGGATTGGGTCTTGTCCATCACATCATTCTCCTAATGATGTGATCTCGTTATCAATGACATCCAATGTCCATAGTCAGGAAACCATGACTATCTGTTGATCAACGAGCTAGTCAACTAGAGGCTTACTAGGGACATGTTGGTGTCTGTTATTCACACATGTATTACGATTTCCGGATAACACAATTATAGCATGAATAAAGACAATTATCATGAACAAGGAAATATAATAATAATGCTTTTATTATTGCCTCTAGGGCATATTTCCAACAGTACCTATTACCTGTTTTATTATCAAACCCTTGGGAGTTACTTCTACGTTTGCTTATTATGCCATGTTATGCTAGTAGACGTGGATTGGGTGAGTGTATCCATGACAGATGTGAGATTGTTAATTAATGGTTTATTTAAGGTGGCAACTTTAATACACATCTGGGTGGATTGAGGCACCTGGGTATTCCAGCGATTGCCTGTTTTTCTTTATGGACCGCCACCCAGGCTCAAAGGGATCATGAGATTATTCATGCTAGAAACTTCCGTGTGCGGCCACAAGCTATTATGGGCTCTAGCATAGTTGATTAAGTCGTGCGAACTCTTAAAGTGGTAGACTAGCAGATGTAGGGGAAAGTAGGTGTAACGGTCTACCCGATCATAAGGTGCTAGCGCTTCTGAAAGACTATGTCTCGGTCATCCGTTTCTCAAACACCATGTAGTGCGAGAATCCCAACGGAGGAGATCGAGTCTTGTGAGGGAAAAGTGCGCAAACCTCTGCAGAGTGTATAAACTAATCATGATTAGCCGTGTCCCCGGTTATGGACGTTTTGAGTATCTAGTACTTGGATTATCATGTGAATCTCATCATGTTACTTTAGTTAATTTTGTTGGGTTTTAATGATGATGTTTAATTGGGATTGAGAGGATGTCTATCTTCTCAATTTTAAACAACCACCATGATAGTTAAATAAAATTTATTCCTTTGCAGTAGGGAAAAACTGGCTTTACGCAAAACTGTAACCATAGAGCTTTCCACCAGCCATATATGCATGTAGTATAGCCAATTCTGTTCACTACTCTCTATGTGTTACATTGCCAGCATATTCCATGTGCTGACCCGTTTTTGGGCTGCAACGTTCATGTTGCAGACTTTTCAGATGACAAGTAAGGTGCCTTTAGGTCGTGGTTCTATACTCAGTGATGCCATTGGAGTTGATGGACTCACTTATCTTCCAAGCCTTTCGCTGTTATCATTATTAGATGTCCTTAAGCCATATTTATTTAATAAGTTCTGTTTTGAGACATTCTATGTAATAACTGTGTGATTGCTACTCTGTTATAAATCCTTCAAGTACTGTGTGTGTCAGCATTACTGATCCAGGGATGACACTAAAGCACAGAGATCGGACTGTTTGAGGTCTGGTCGCTACAAGATGGTATCAGAGCACACGCTGACTGTAGGACACGACCACTAAGCTAAAAGCCCTAGGTCACTACTCACTCTTCCCATTTCTGACTCCTCATATTTTCTGCTCTTTTAGGATGGCGGATGCAAGGAACAAGTTCACGCAACTGGATGAAGATACACCCTTTGGACGTCACTTGAAGGAAATCACTAGATACCTGAACATCGGAGTACCAAGATTCACCGGGACCTACAATGCCACTTTACCTGAAGAGGAACGTTGGATGATTCAAGTTCAAGTTCCAGGAAGGACGTTCATGCCTGTCACTGAGCCCATAGAGTTTTCCTTTGATGCACCAACCTGGAGTCTAGGAAAGAGCATGGCAGCCCACATCACTATGGGGCGCATTGGAGAAGTTTACCACAAGGATCTCAAGGATACTATCTACCAGATTTGTGGGCGCCGAGATGAGCAATGGGAGATGATCAGCACCAGGAAGGATAGATCAATTGCAGCTTTCATCCAGGAGTTAAACCAGCACATTCGACGCCAGGAGAACCAGATGTGCACAGGCATGATAGACCCGAAGAAGGCCATGACCAAGATCACGGAGCTGTAGGAAGAACTCAAGTCTACACGTGATGGATATGAGGAGGAAATAGCAACACTAGTGGAGAAGAATGATGATCTGAAGAAGAAGCTAAAAGTGTTCATGGGATTTCCCACAACTGGAGGAGAAGATGATTGCACTTTTCCAGAGAACTACATCATCATCGACGACACCGACTCGGACCCAGACGATAGCAATGATGACTATGTTGATGAAGCTGGAGCAGATATCATGGAGTCTTCATCGGAGCAGTTTTTCTAGTCGACCACCATATTAGTAGTAGTATTCTCCCATGTATCTAGTATAGCCCGAGCACTTTTGTAACAATAGATAGACCGTTGTATGCCCTTGTTTGATTAAATAAAGTGATTTTGTTTGCATTTGCCTCATGTGCATATGGGTAGTGTTTTCTCTCTAGACCTCATTCTATCTTATATTCTCATCTTTTCTAAACCCATCAGATGCCTCCGAGACGTGAAAATGGATTTGCATTTCCACTGGAGCTCACTCAGTTGATCCAGCAACAGAATACATTGATGCAATTGCTAGTCCAGAATCAGAATCAGGGGAACAACAACAACAACAACAACCCACCACCGCCACCACCTGTTGATCACTTAACCCGTTTTCTTAGGCTAAATCCGCCGGTGTTCTCTAGTAGCACTGAGCCTATAGTAGCAGATGATTGGCTCCGCAAGATTGGAAGGGAGTTAACCACTACAGGATGTACTGATGCTGAGAAGGTGCGCTTTGCCGCACATCAGTTGGATGGACCAGCAGCATCATGGTGGGAGAATTACACTGTCACCTACCCTATAGCCATGGTGACATGGGACCAATTTCAGCAGGCTTTCCGTACTGCCCATGTTTCAACAGGAGCTATGGCCATGAAGAAGCATGAGTTTCGCAACTTGCGCCAAGGAGGACGGACCGTTGGCTAGTATGTGGATGACTTTAGTAAGCTAGCACGTTATGCCCCAGATGACGTTGCTACAGATGCAACTAAGCAGGAAAAGTTTATGGAAGGACTGAATGATGAGCTGAGCATGCAGTTGATGGTAGCAACTTTCAACAACTACCAGGAGTTGGTAGATAGAGCTCTCATTATTGAAGGGAAGCAGCGGCAGATTGAGAACCGCAAGAGGAAGTATGGACAGGGGAAGTACAATTCTGGAGCTCAGCAGAAGCCACGTTTTACCCCGAAATTGGGAGGACATTTCCAGCATACCCATGGAGGAGGTAGCTCGCGCAATCATAATGTCCCCAAGAATGGTAATGGGAATGGAGGAAGCAACGGCCAGAACCGTACCAACCCATCAACACCAGCCAAGAGAGACCTGAGCCAAGTCACTTGCTATAAGTGCCAGAAGACTGGACATTACGCCAATGAATGTCCTGAAGCCCAGAATGGAAATGGCAGTGGAAGCTCAGGGAAGAAGCCAAACCCTTTCAACAGGGGACAGGTGAATCACCTTAACGTGGAGGAGGTTGAAGCCCAGCCAGATGCAGTAATAGGTAAGTTTTTGGTTAAGTCATTTACTGCAATCATTCTTTTCGATATTGGTGCATCGCATTCATACATATCAAGGGGATTTGTGGATAAGTATAAATTGCCCACCAAAGTTCTTAGAACACCTATGTTAGTAAGCTCACCAGGAGCGGAGTATATGGCCAGTCGAGGATGTTTTCAAGTGCCATTGAGTATAGGTAGGCATGTTTTCCCCTTGGATTTAATCATTTTGGAATCACAAGGTTTGGATGTAATTCTGGGTATGGATTAGCTATCGATGTATGGAGGAAACATCGATTGCGCCAGTAAGTTGATTTTGCTTACCACCCCAGAAGGAAGAAGGATCAAGTATGTGTCGCGGCATGTGCCGAATAGGACTCAAGTAAATTCCCTAACAGGAGTTGTACAGGAGGAGTACCGGTGGTAAAGGATTTTCCGGATGTATTTCCAGAAGAGTTGCCAGGCATGCCATCGGATAGGGACATTAAGTTTTTGATTGAGCTTTTGCCAGGCACAGGACCAATATCTAAGAGACCGTATAGAATGCCTGCAAAGGATTTGGAGGAGATTAAGAAGCAGATTAAGGAGTAACTGGATAAGGGATATATTCTCCCAAGTTCGTCACCTTGGGGATCGCCAGTACTTCTAGTGAAAAAGAAGGATGGATCGTTAAGGATGGTTGTTGATTATCGAGGATTGAACAAAGTGACGATCAAAAATAAGTATCCACTGCCGATGATAAATGATTTGTTTGACCAATTGCAAGGAGCTAAGGTATTTTCCAAGATCGATTTGCGATCAGGATACCACCAGTTGAAGATTCGAGAGCAGGACATACCTAAGACAGCTTTTACCACAAGGTATGGGCTGTATGAGTATACCGTTATGTCCTTTGGTCTGACTAACGCACCTGCATATTTCATGAACATGGTGAACAAAGTGTTTATGGAGTTTTTGGATAAGTTTGTCGTAGTGTTCATTGATGATATACTAGTTTACTCGAAGAATGAAGAAGAACATAAAGAACATTTGCGTTTGGTACTTGGTAAGCTCAGAGAACATCAGTTATACGCTATGTTCAGCAAATGTGAGTTTTGGTTGAAAGAAGTTGGATTCCTCGGATATGTTATATCCGGAGAAGGAATAGCAGTAGATCCCACCAAGGTTGTCACTGTGACAAATTGGGAAGCCCCAACAATAGTTGGAGAGATCCGGAGTTTTCTTGGACTTGCAGGATACTACCGGAGATTCATAGAGAATTTCTCAAAAATTGCAAAACCTATGACGGAGTTGTTGAAGAAGGATACCAAGTTCAAATGGAATGAGGAATGTGAGGCCAGTTTCCAGGAGTTGAAGAAATGTTTGGTTACCTCGCCAGTGTTGATTCTGCCAGATCAGCGCAAGGACTACGAGATGTATTGTGACGCTTCACGTCGAGGACTTGAAGTAGTGCTTATGCAGGAGGGAAGGGTTGTTTCGTATGCTTCACGACAGCTTAAGCCCCATGAGTTGAATTATGCTACACATGATTTGGAGTTAGCAGCTGTAGTGCATGCATTGAAGACTTGGAGACATTTTCTCATGGAAACCATTGTGAGGTGTACATGGATCACAAGAGTTTGAAGTACATTTTCACGCAGAAGGAGCTGAATCTCAGGCAAAGGAGATGGTTGGAGCTCATCAAGGATTATGATATGAGATTGCATTATCACCCCGGAAAGGCTAACGTAGTAGCCGATGCGTTGAGCCGTAAGAGCCATGTCAACACACTAATGACGGGAGATTTACCGAAGGTGTTAGTCGAGGATCTTCGTGAGCTATGTTTGGAGATAGTTCCGAGAGGCTACGTTGCAGCATTGGAGATACAGTCTACTTTGATGGATAAGATCAGAGAAGCTCAGAAGACCGACAAGGAGATTGCCTCTATAAAGGAGAAGTTGAGCAAAGGAACAGCTAAAGGATTTCGTGAGGATGAGCACAATACCTTATGGTTTGAGGACCGCGTTTATGTGCCTAATGATCCGAAGATCAGGAAGTTGATTCTGCAAGAGGCCCATGATTCACCATACTCGATTCACCCAGGAAATACCAAGATGTATTTGTATTTGAAGGATACTTTCTGGTGGTCAGGAATGAAGAAGGATATTGGAGAGTATGTAGCAGTTTGTGATGCATGTCAGAGAGTAAAGGCAGAGCATCAGAAGCCAACAGGATTGCTACAACCATTACCGATACCCAAATGGAAGTGGGATAAGCTAGGCATGGATTTTATCACGGGATTACCCAGGACCTGTTCAGGCTATCACTCGATATGGGTTGTAGTCGATCGCTTGACGAAGGTAGCTCATTTCATCCCAGTAAAGACCACTTACACCAGTGCTAAGTTGGCAAAGATATACATGACCAGGATCGTATGTCTGCATGGATTTCCAAGGAGCATTGTATCCGATAGAGGAACCCAATTTACCTCAAAGTTCTGGAATCAGTTGCACGAAACTTTGGGTACCAGGCTAGAGTTCAGTAAAACTTTTCACCCGCAGACAGATGGTCAGACCGAGAGAGTCAATCAGATTTTGGAGGATATGCTGAGAGCTTGTGCGCTAGATTATGGATCTAGTTGGGACAACAATTTGCCATATGCAGAGTTCTCTTACAACAATAGTTATCAATCCAGTTTGAAGATGGCCCCTTTCGAAGCCTTGTACGGAAGGAGGTGCAGGACCCCATTGTCGTGGGATGAAGTTGGAGACCGCCAGTTGTTTGGACCGGATTTGATTAAGGAGTCTGAACAAAAAGTGAAATTGATTCGCTATAGGCTCAAGGTAGCCCAGTCCAGGCAGAAGAGTTACGCAGATTCTAAACGCAAGGAGACAGTTTACGAAGTCGGAGACCGAGTGTATCTTCGAGTATCTCCACTTCGGGGAGTTAAGCGCTTTGGAGTTAAGGGAAAGTTAGCGCCACATTTTGTGGGACCATACAAAGTTTTGGAATGTATGGGAGAAGTTGCCTACAAGTTGGAGTTGCCTGAAGGATTGTCAGGAGTTCACGATGTATTCCATGTTTTCCAGTTGAAGAAGTGCCACGCGGAGATGGCTGATATACCGTTGAGAGATACAGTGCCGCTGGAAGCCATTCAGTTGGATAGTGATTTGACCTATGAGGAGAAACCAGTCAAGATTCTCGAGTATGCCAGCCGAGTCACCCGCAACAAGGTTATCAAGTTTTGCAAAGTTCAGTGGAGCCACCACACCGAGGATGAAACCACATGGGAGCGAGAGGAAGAACTGCTGAAGGACCACCCTCACCTATTTTCTAGCCAACCCGAATCTCGAGGGCGAGATTCATCTTAAGGGGGTTAGGTTTGTAACATCCCAAATTTTCAATTTGGAATGTTATACACTAGATCATCAATGCATATCATATTTTATTTGCTTTTGGCCTGATCCAGAAATTCTATGCAACTCAAGGACCCACGAAGAGAGTTGGGGATTTCGTTATTTTCATATTTGGGTTCTCTCAAATTTTGAAAATAGGATCTTTGATTTTATTTATTTTATCTTCAATTATTTCTATAATAAAAATATGAGAGAGGGAATAAAATGACTTTCCAAAAATAAAGAAATATTGAAGGTTTAATAAAAAATCAAGTAAGATTTTATTTCGGATTTTCTCGCTATTTTATTTGAATTTAGGAAAAATTGCATGATTTCAAAACCGCATTTTAGGGCCAAGAAAATGTTCATCATGTTCTAAATATTTTATTTAGACGGTGAAAATTTGTTTTGGCATTTTTAGATTTTTATTTATTTTTCTAGGATTTCCTTAGTTCGGTGGGATTATTTATAAAAAAAAGCTGTCGCGTGCCTGACTGGGCCGAAGCCCAGCCTAGCCAAGCCGGCCCAGCCGCCGCCGTCTCCCGCACCGGATCGGGACAGGAGTCCCGATCGCCGCCGCCGCCCGAGTCCGGGAGGAGCACGCCTCTCGAGGTGCGCCCTCCCACAAGCCAGGACGCCCCCTCCTTTTATAGCCGCCGCCACCCCGCCTGCCCCGCCGCCGCCGCCTCCCACCGCCGCCGCCGCAACCCCGCCACCCCACGCTGTCCCGTCGCCCCGCTGGAGCCGTCGGAGCCCCGCCGGAGCCGAGCCGGAGGTATAGCCGCCACCGCCGCCGTGGTCCGGTTTGTTTTAAAAACCCGATCCGGTTTTTTTGAAACCCTAGTTTCGTTTCTTTTTTATAAATCGGTTTTTCCGGTTTATTTGTTCAGCGAGCGTTCGCTCATTCGTTTGTTTTAACGAACGTGTTCACCGTTTAGTTTCAGATAACGAACGTTCGTTGGTTAATCTGTTCGTCAGTTTTTTCTTCTTTTTCTTGGGTTTTTCCGTGATTATTTCTGATCACGATTTCTGATCCGATTTTTGTTTTAGTTTATATTTTCGCTCGTTTGTCGGAATCAGGCGATTCAAGCGCCTGGAGTATCGTCTCAAAACCCTCTTTCCGTTAACCAACTCAAACAAGTTTTTGCATCTGTAAAATTTGACCTAGATCTAGATTAGTAAACGAAGCTTGTTTCTTTCACCGTTTGACTTTCGTTGCTTCATTTGATTTGATTCTTTTTGCAAACCAGAGTTCTTAAGTTGTACTTTCTGGTTAGATTTCTTATTTGAGTTTTACCCATGCATTAGATGAGTACTTATTGTGTGCTTGTTTGTTTGCGATAGAGTACCCGGAGTGCGCCGCTTGCTACTTTGAATCTCTAGGTTTCGCGGATCATCAGCAAGGCAAGTAACACTTTGATCATACCGCTTACTACCCAGTTTTTATTGCATTAGATCAATCCTCAAACAATTGCATGATTAGGATCTAATTAAAATGTGGGTTTTGGGAAGTAGATGAGGTAGTACCTATTACCTGTTTTATTATCAAACCCTTGGGAGTTACTTCTACATTTGCTTATTATGCCATGCTATGCTAGTAGACGTGGATTGGGTGAGTGTATCCATGACAGATGTGAGATTGTTAATTAATGGTTTATTTAAGGTGGCAACTTTAATACACATCTGGGTGGATTGAGGCACCTGGGTATTCCAGCAATTGCCTGTTTTTCTTTATGGATCGCCACCCAGGCTCAAAGGGATCATGAGATTATTCATGCTAGAAACTTCCGTGTGCAGCCACAAGCTACTATGGGCTCTAGCATAGTTGATTAAGTCGTGCGAACTCTTATAGTGGTAGACTAGCAGATGTAGGGGAAAGTAGGTGTAACGGTCTACCCGATCGTAAGGTGCTAGCGCTTCTGAAAGACTGGCTTTACGCAAAACTGTAACCATAGAGCTTTCCACCAGCCATATATGCATGTAGTATAGCCAATTCTGTTCACTAGTCTCTATGTGTTACATTGCCAGCATATTCCATGTGCTGACCCGTTTTTGGGCTGCAACATTCATGTTGCAGACTTTTCAGACGACGAGTAAGGTGCCTTTAGGTCGTGGTTCTATACTCAGTGATGCCGTTGGAGTTGATGGACTCACTTATCTTCCAAGCCTTCCGCTGTTATCGCTATTAGATGGGCTTAAGCCATATTTATTGTAATAAGTTCTCTTTTGAGACATTCGATGTAATAAGTGTGTGATTGCTACTCTGTTATAAATCCTTCAAGTACTGTGCGTGTCAGCATTACTGATCCAGGGATGACACTAAAGCATAGAGATCGGACTGTTTGAGGTCTGGTCGCTACAAGATAGAACCACCTGTTGATCTTGATAACCCACAACCTAAGAATAAAAGGTATGATAAAAGAGACTTCATTGCTAGAAAACACAATAAAGAAAGAGAACCATGGGTTCAAAAACCTATGCCTTTCCACCTAAGTCAACTAAAAAGAATGATGATGAAGAATTCGAATGGTTTGCTGAAATGCTGAGGCCAGTCTTTTTGCGTACGCGCTTGACTGATATCTTGAAAATGCCTCCTTATGCAAAGTATATGAAAGACATCATCACAAATAAGAGAAAAATACCGAAAGCTGAAATCTCTACTATGCTTGCTAATTATACTTTTAAAGATGGAGTACCTAAAAAAGTTGGAGATCCGGGAATACCAACTATACCTTGCTCTATCAAAAAGAATTATGTGAAAACTGCTTTGTGTGATTTAGGAGCTAGTGTTAGTGTTATGCCTTTCTACTTATATAAAAGACTTGATTTGAATAAACTCACACATACTGAAATATCTTTGCAAATGGCTGATAAATCAACCACCATACCTATCGGTATCTGTGAGGATGTGCCCGTTGTTGTTGCTAATGTTACTATTTTGATTGACTTTGTTATACTTAAGATGCCTGAGGACGACAACATGTCGATTATCCTTGGTAGACCCTTCTTGAATACTGCAGGGGCTGTTATTGATTGCAATAAAAGCAAGGTAAATTTTCATATCAATGGTAATGAGCATACAGTGCACTTTCCGAAGAAACAATTCCAAGTGAATGGTATTAATGTTATTGAAAAATCTCCGACAATCACTATTGGAACTTTTCAAATACCTTTACCTACTGTCAAAAAGAAATATGAAATGCTTATTGTTGGGGACATTCATATCCCCATTGAGGTAACTTAGTGATTTACGAAAATTCTTCGGTTTCATGCTAATCGAAAGTGGTTGTTAATAAGACTTGATCAACCTTATTAATGGATCATTTTTGAGCGGTATGAAGTTGATGAATTTAGTAAGCACTACTTTCTGTCCCTACTTTTTATTCTCTATTTTAATTAGTTAAATAAAATAAAATGTCATGCTTTGTCTGTTTTCTGATTTGTCTGTGGAATAAAAAAATGACCCAAAAATAGAAATTCTCAGAATGCCTTGAAAATTTAATATGATTTTTTCTGAATATTTAAGAATTTTTGGTGCAAATAACATCAAAGGGAGGTGCACCAGGTGGGCACAACACACCTGGGCGCGCCATGACCCCCAGGCGCGCCCTGGTGGGTTGTGGTCCCCACATGGGCCCCTCACTTATCTCTTCATACCACATCATCACTTACCTCTAGAAAAAAAATCTTCATATCTCTCTCTCTCTCTCGTGTTCTTGCTCTCAAGCCCAAGGATTTCGATCTCTTTGCTCGAAGCTCCGTTTCTGAAACTGTTTCGGGGGATTGTTGCTTGGTATGTGACTCCACCGTTTGTCCAATTAGTTTTTGTTTTAGTGGTTTATATTTTGAATAATTAGCTACTCTTGGCGCTGCTGTAGATGAGCTTGCATGTTGAATTCTTAGTGTTCTAAGTAGTTTGAATGCTTGCTATGGCCTCTATGTATCCCTATGAGTAGTTGGAATCATTTTTGTGAAGTTTTGTTGAGAAAATTTTGTGGGCTAATAAATTTCAGAATTTTGTTCTTAGGAAACCCATGAATATCTTTAGGAAGTTTGGCTCCAAGAAGAACTCCAAGGGTGTTATTGGGGAGTCCTCTGATAGTGATCTTCATCCTCGGAGGTTGGAGGAGGTACGACCGTGTGAATGGCCACACACCCCGTTCTTGGAAGAGGCTGGAATCCTTCAGGAGTTCATGCAATATGCTGCTAATGCCGGCCTCACCGACTTCATCGCAGATGAGTGTGAGCAGCACCAAATCCTCACAAACATCTTTTTTCAGAGTTTTACTTTCCTGCCTAGGAATAATCCTCCGAAAGTGAGCTTTGACTTATATGCTAAAAACCATCAGATACCACTTACTGAATTTTGTAACATATGCATGATCCTTTCTGATGGGAGCTTGGCCAAGCCTAGACCGGCTGAGTTTGAGGCTTTTTATCACACTTTGACAGTGGGAGATGAGAGAGGGGTGTCAGCTATCACTGCCGCCGGCTTGCATTTTCCTGCGGTTCGTTACTTTGCTCTTTTCATTGCAAAATGCTTGCTTGCTAGAGAGAAGGTGGGCGCGCTCAGCTCACCAAACCTTGCTGTTTTGCGTCGCGCATTAGAGGGCGACAATACTTATAGCTTGGGAGCTATTGTGGTTCGTCGCCTCCACCTTAATAAATCCAAGTGTAAAATTCATGGTGGGATTTATGCTACTCGTTTGGTGGCTCACTTCGAGGTTGAGATACACCCTCATGATTATCCTCTGAGCAAAGTTTACCTAGACCATGCTGCCATGGATCACCACCATTTCAGTGATAAAGAGTCTCCTAACATTCCTAATCCTTATAACCTAGTTTTTAGCATTGAAACTCGTGATATTATTCCGTTGCACGCTCCTTCTTTGTTTGATTTTGTTGCCAGGGGTGGATATAGGATCATGCCTGCGAACATCATCGCCTACCAAAACGCTCAGGCTGCTGCAGAGGCAGAGGAGGAGCCTCCGCAGTGGGATCAGTGGATTCCCGCTCCTCAGTATCCCTACTACTATCTGGACTTCTGATCGACTACCAAGTTAGGCCAAAAGCCTAAGCTTGGGGGAGTACGTGTTCTCACTGACATTACATTCATGTCCACTTATTCATCTTGTCGGTGTTCACACTTTTTCATTGTATCATCCATGTTTAAATATTTTTTTCTTTCTTCTTGTGTGTTTGAAAAACTTTAGAAAAACCAAAAAAAATTAGTTGTAGCTAGTTTATTTTCCATGCATGCTTAGTAGTAATATTAAAAAGAAAATCCAAAAAGATTTCCTGTTCTTCTTTTGCTTGTTGGGAGCTTTCCCGTGTAAATAGTTTTTCTCGTTTTTACTTTTCCCTTTTATTTACTTGTTCAAGAAACCCCAAAACTCCAAAAATATTTCAGTGTGTTTCTCTGAATTTATTTTCTTTTATTAGAGTTGTACCAAGGATAAGACCACGATGAAAATGTTGAGTGGCTCTAATATGAATAACTGTTGAACTAATAAAGAGCTCATTTTACCTTGTCTTCTCCTGTTGAATAAAATGTTTTGCAGATTCCAGCTTAGTCCATGGCATTCTTGCACTATTATCATTTTCACATCGTTCGGTCGTGCATGTGAAAGGCAATAATGACGATAGTTGATGAACTGGCCGTGGCAGAGAGAAACTGGTATGAACTCAACTTGTTCTGTTTTGTGTAAATATGTTTAACCTAGTATCTATGATTCAGCCCATTATGATTAAACATGTTTGCAATGACAATTAGAGATTATAGTTTCTCATGCATGCATAAGTAGCTGGGAGTGGATAATGATTTATCTTGGATATCAACATTGCATTAAAATGATTGTGATGTAGTATGATGATATGGTGTCCTCCTCTGAATGTTCGAGTGGCTTGACTTGGCACATGTTTATGCATGTAGTTGAATCAAAACCAACATAGCCTCTATGATATTTATGTTCATGGTGTTCATATCCTACTCATGCTAGAGTCCAATGTTACTTATGCATAATGCATGATCATGATCGTTGTTGCTCTCTAGCTGGCAGCTTCTCAATCTAATTGCTAGCCTTCGCCTGTACTAAGTGGGGATTCTGCTTTTACAAAACCTTGAACCCAATGTTATTCCAGATGAGTCCACCATATCTACCTATATGTGGTATTACCCTGACATCCTAAGTAAATTTGCATGTGCCACCTCTAAAAACTTCTAAAAAAATATCCGTTTTGTGTGCCTGGATCGTTCATGGAACAACAGGAGGTACTCGGTATCTTCCATGCTAAGCGGGATATTCTTAGGTCGAGTGTTTATTTCACTCGCCATCGCACGAGAAAAGGGCGGTAATAGGGATGCCCAGTCCCAAACTGCAAAATACAAAAAGAGTTAATCTCTCGAATAATCAAACAAAAACTCCCAATGGAGTCAAAACCTTTACTTTTTATCGATTGGAAACTGTCACTAGATTGTTTAGCATGGGAAATATTGATAACTGATGGTCGTGAAGTAAATGAGAAGGGTGCATGTCTCAAAATACCATTTATCTCTGTTTTAAAACTTGAGCTCTGGCACCTCTGCAAATCATTGTTTCCCTCTACGAAGGGACTATCTATTTACTTTTATGTTGTGTCATCACCTTCTAAAACAAGCGCTAGAACCTGAGAGCACATCTGTCATGACTTATGCATTGTGTGTAGCTAATGTTGGGGGCATGATGACTGGATCTTTTCTACCATGAATTACAATGTTTAGTCACTGCTTGGACTTTGGAGGTTCTCTGAATTTATGTTTTGCGGTCTCAGAAAGGGCTAGCGAGATACCACTATTGTCATATTATATCATGGTTGTTTTGACAACGTGTTTCCGTTTGAGATGTCTTATTATTGCTCGCTAGCTGATTGTGTCATTGATATGAGTTAATATAATCTTTAAGAGTTATTGTAGGCATGGTTAGTTATAATGTTGGCTGAAAACCTGGGTGCTCTATAAGCTTATTTATGCAAACAAGAGCAAAAGAGTTCGTAAAAGTTTTTGTTTTTCACTTTCAGTTTATCAACTGAATTGCTTGAGACAAGCAAAGGTTTAAGCTTGGGGGAGTTGATACGTCTCCAATATATCTACTTTTCCTAGTGCTTTTCCTCTTGTTTTGGACTCTAATTTGCATGATTTGAATGAAACTAACCCCGGATTGACGATATTTTCAGTGGAACTATCATGGTGTTGTTTTTGTGCAGAAATAAAAGTTCCTGGAATGGAACAAAACTTTGCAAGGATTTTTTATATCAATAATAAGAATTTCTGGAGCCAAGACCCACCAGAGGGGGCACCTAGGTGAGCACAACCCACCAGGGCGCGCTCCCCTCTCCTAGCGCGCCCATGTGGGTTGTTCCCACCTGGTGGCCCCGCAGACCCTGAAACCGACGCTATAAAATACTATTTTTCGAGGAAAAAATCAGGGAGAAAGAATTATCGCGATCCACGAGACGATGCCGCCGCCACCTCCTGTTCTTCACCGGGAGGCCAGATCTGGAGTCCGTTTGGGGCTCCGGAGAGGGGGATCTTCGTTCTTCATCATCACCAACCCTTCTCCATCGCCAATTCCATGATGCTCCCCATCGGGAGTGTGTAATTCCTTTGTAGGCTCGCTGGTCGGTGAGGAGTCGGATGAGATTCATCATGTAATCGAGTTAGTTTTGTTAGGGCTTGATCCCTAGTATCCACTATCTTCCTAGATTGATGTTGCTATGACTTTGCCATGCTTAATGCTTGTCACTTTGGGCCCGGGTGCCATGATTTCAGATCCAAACCGTTTATGTTATCACCATTATATCCATGTTCTAGATCTGATCTTGCAAGTTATTGTCACCTACTACATGTTATGATCCGACAACCCCGGAGTGACAACAGCCGGGACCATTCTCGGTGATGACCGTAGTTTGAGGAGTTCATGTTTTCACTATGTGTTAATGCTTTGTTTCGGTTCTCTATTAAAAGGAGGCCATAATATCCTATAGTTTCCAATATGGACCCCGCTGCCACGGGAGGGTAGGACAAAAGATGTCATGCAAGTTCTTTCCATAAGCACGTATGACTATTTACGGAATACATGCCTACATTATATCGATGAACTAGAGCTAGTGTCGTATCGCCCTAGGTTATAACTGTCTCATGATGAATATCATCCAACAAGTTACCGATCCAATGCCTACGAACTTATCCTATATTGTTCTTGCTAAGTTACTACTGATATCATCACTGTTACACTTGCTACAAAAACTATTACTATCACTGTTACCATTACCGTTACTGTTGCCACTATTATCAAAACTATCATACTGCTTTGCTACTAATCACTTTGCTGCAGATAATTAATCTCCAGGTGTGGTTGAATTGACAACTCAGCTGCTAATACCTTCAAATATTCTTTGGCTCCCCTTGTGTCGAATCTATAAATTTGGGTTGAATACTCTACCCTTGAAAACTATTGCAATCCCCTATACTTGTGGGTTATCAGAGATCTCTGTAACACCCTCGATGCGACTATATCTCCCACGTGTCGAGGCACGACTTAGAGGCATAATCGCATTGAAGGCATATGTCGCAAGTTAGGCAATCTTCACAACATCCAATGTAATATGAATAATAAAGGGGAGATAACATAGTTGGCTTACACTCGCCATGTCAATCAAGGTACATAAATAACATTACATCAACCAAACACTCATGGCCTGACTACGGCGCCAAAATAAAAGATAACCCAACAAGCGACACGGTCCCAATCACCCCCAACTGGGCACCACTACTGATCATCGGGAAAGGAAACATAGTAACGTTGAGAGTCTTCGTCGAACTCCCACTTGAGATCATATGCGTCTGCTGGAGCGGAATCATCAGGCCCTGCATCTGGTGTAATAGTAATCTGTGAGCCACAGGGACTCAGCAATCTCGCACCCTCGCGATCAAGACTATTTAAGCTTATAGGTATGGCAAGGTAAATATAAGTGGAGCTGCAGCAAGCGACTAGCAAATATGGTGGCTAACTTATTCGCAAAGGAGAGCGAGAAGAGGAGGCAAGGCGCGAGCGAGAAACTAGAGAGCAACCTGCGCAAACATTACTCCAACACCGTGTCCACTTCCCGGACTCCGCCGAGAACAGGCCATCACGGTAACACACTCAGTTGATTCATTTTAATTAAGTTAAGGTTCAAGTTATCTACAACCGGACATTAACAAATTCCCATCTGCACATAACCGCAGGAACGGCTGTCGAAAGTTCAAATCCCTGCAGGGGAGTCCCAACTTAGCCCATGACAAGCTCTCACGGTCAACGAAGGAATAGACCTCCTCCCAAGACGTTCCGATCAGACTCGGTATCTCGGTAATTCAAGACACTTCGACAGGTTAAAACAAGACCAGCAACACCGCCCGAATGTGCCGACAAATCCCAATAGGAGCTGCACATATCTCTTTCTCAGGGCACACTCAGATTGTCTTAGGTATGGGTAGGCCAGCCCAGAGTTGCCCCTGGTGGCCACCGGCAGCTGACAGGTGGACCAACACTCAGAGGAGCTCTGGCCCGGGGGGGGGGGTAAAATAATGATGACCCTTGAGTCTGCAGAACCCAAGGGAAAGAAAAGGGTAGGTCGAAAATGGTAAAACCAAGGTTGGGAATTGCTGGAAAATCTTTAATCAAGGCGAACTATCAAGGGGTTCCCATTATAACCCAACCGCGTAAGGAACGCAAAATCCGGGAACATAACACCGATATGACAGAAACTAGGGCGGCAAGAGTGGAACAAAACACTAGGCGAGAGGCCGAGCCTTCCACCCTTTACCAAGTATATAGATGCATTAAGATAACAAGATAATATAATGATATCCCCAACAAGTAAAATAAATGTTCCAACAGGGAACGGCCTCCAATCTTCACCTGCAACTAGCAACGCTATAAGAGGGGCTGAGCAAAGCGGTAACATAGCCAATCAACGGTTTGCTAGGACATGGTGGGTTAGAGGTTTGACATGGAAATTTGGGAGGCTTGCAAGCAAGTGGTAGGCATCGTAGCAATGGCATAGCAAAAGAGCGAGCAAACTAGCATAGCAAAGATAGTAGTGATTTCGAGGGTATGATCATCTTGCCTGCACAGTTGTCAGAGTTGACTGGATCCTCAAAAGCAAACTCAACGGGATCCTCGTTAGCGAACTCGTCTCCCGGCTCTACCCAAACAAGACAAACAAGCCACAAGGATACAATCAACCACGTGCAAACTCAAACAACACAATGCAAAGATGATATGCTATGCGGGATGCGATGCGGGATGCAAAATGCAAGATATGACAGGAAATGCATGAACCTGGCCTCAACTTGTAATTCCAAGTGTGCCACTGGAAAGATGAGATGAAATCCCTTGAAAATGATATAAAGAACGCCGGAATCGGAGTTACGGTTTGGAAATGGCAAGCGATTTAAAAATGACACCGGTCTGCGATTTACAGCAAGTAGGCATCTAAATGCAACGAAATGAACATGCTACAGCCACCAAACATGACAAAAAGATACATGGAAGGGGTGCACACAAGATGCTTAACAAAAGTCTAGCACTGAGCTACGGCCAATTCATCCATTAACAGGTTCAAACAAGCATGGCAAAAATGCATATGACAAACAGATCTCAGACTTAGTGAAATTAACACTTGTCTGGAATTTCAGATCAGGTAGCCCTCTTCGGAGCAACAAAACTACATGTTACAGGACCTGAACATGGCAAAGTAAAGCATGGCATGGAGCTACTCAAAGAGCTTAACAAAAGTCCCTTAGTAACCTTGAGCCAAAAGGGATCAGAAAATACAATTGCAAGCACGTGAACATAGCAAAAACATAATCAGCTCACAGACTTTGTGAAAACTGACACATGCTGAAATATAACTCAAGTGGGCATGTTTACGAGCTCGATGCACTCACTACGGTGCAAGTCATGGCAAGACAAGCATACACCCATCAAGAAGGCACAAAATGCAAGCTATACATGGCAAGAACAATAGCATAGCATGCACGGATCAACTACAACATCACCGGCAAAATTGCAAACAAGTTGACAATCTGCCCAGATTCACAAAGTAGCAAAAGTAGAGCTCGATTGACTCAAGCTAGGTTGCTCCATAATTGCAAACAAAGACATGGATGGATAGAGCACTACAAAATTAACAAAACATCCTTACTTATAATCCTCAAAAGAGGCACGGATCACTAGGAAACAACATGAACATATGGCATCATGAGATAAACAGCTCCAGGACTTGGTGAAATTACTAAGTCCCTGAAAACAGACTTAGCAAGTGCACCACTTTGCAAGCTTGCACAAGTCACCACACACATCACAAAAATACATGGGTTGCACCTCTGGAAAGATGACAAAACCCTTAACAAAACACATGTAGAACTCATGGGCATATCATGCACACAACAATCATGGCAAAAATGACAAAAGTGCTAAACGGAGTAGCAGATCTGACAATTAACTCAAGTAGCCCTCTTCTAACAACATTTCGGGCATCAAGATGAACTCAAATGAAAATGATGCAATGGAATGAAATGATGTACTCTCTGAGTTGAACATTTTCATATGCTATATGCATGAATCGGAGCTACGGATGCAAAGTTACGGAGCCGCGAACATGAGCACTTGGACTGATAATTTCGGGACTTCGACAACAAAACCAACCTCTAGGGTTTACTGTTCACCCCGATCTAGATCTGGATCGCACGCCTCCCGAGGTGGCTCCGGCGATGTCGGTTTGCTCCGGCGAGGAGGAAGGAGAGGTGAGGCCGGCCGGAGGAGGAGGAACGTCAGAGAGGCGGCGGTCGCGGCGAGGCGGCGCGGCAGCCGGGGCGACGAGGAGCTCCGGGCAGCGATGGCATGCGGCGCCGGCGCGGTGGCAGCATGGAGGCAGCGAGCGGCGCGCGGGGGAAGATGAGGCGGGCGGCTGCGCGGCGCTCTGGCCCGAGCGGCGGCGGAGGAGGGCCCGCTCCGGGCCTGGCGGGCCGGCGGGAGTGGCGGCGGCGGGCGATGTGGGCACGCCCAGGCGGACGAATCCCGGGGCGCCACGTGGCGGCGGAGAGGCGGGCCGGACAATGTCCGTCGGCAGGTTTTCGTCCGGCGCGGCGCGGGGACGATTTTTAGGGTTTCGGAGGTAGGAGGAGATCCGGAAATCGAGGGGGGGTGTTTAAATAGGCATAGAGGGAGCTAGGAGAGTCCAAATGAGGAGCGGTTTTCGGCCACGCGATCGTGATCGAACGCTCTAGGTGATGGAGCAGAGTTAGGTGGGTTTTGGGCCAAATTGGAGGGGTGTTGGGCTGCAACACACACGAGGCCTTTTCGGTCCCTCGGTTAATCGTTGGAGTATCAAACGAAGTCCAAATGATACGAAACTTGACAGGCGGTCTACCGGTAGTAAACCAAGGCCGCTTGGCAAGTCTCGGTCCAATCCGGAAATGTTTAATCCCCACACACGAAAGAAAGCTAGAAATGACCACCGGAGGAGAACGAAGCGCCGGAATGCAAAGCAGACAACGGGGAAAATGCTCGAATGCATGAGACGAACACGTATGAAAATGCAATGCACATGATGACATGATATGAGATGCATGACGATGACAACAACACATGGAGACAAAACCCGAACCCGAGGAAATAAATATAACTTAACGCCGGAAACGGCAAGAGTTGGAGTACAAATTGGGAAAGTTACATCCGGGGTGTTACAACACTCCACCACTACGAAAGGATCTCGTCCCGAGATCTAGGACTGAAAGAACGCCGGGTACTTAGAACGGAGGTGATCCTCGCGTTCCCAGGTAGCTTCACGGTCGGAATGGTGTGACCACTTGACTTTGAGAAATTTGATTGACTTGTTGCGAGTCTTGCGTTCAATCTCTTCAAGAATAGCAACTGGGTGCTCACGATAAGAGAGATCTTCTTGGAGCTCAGTGTCCTCGAAGTTGACGGTGCGGTCAGGAGTCTTGAAGCACTTTCGAAGCTGAGAGACATGGAACACGTCATGAACATTTGCAAAGTTTGACGGAAGCTCGAGTTGATAGGCGAGGTCGCCTCTCTTGCTGACAATCTTGAAAGGTCCCACATATCTAGTGGCAAGCTTCCCTTTGATACCGAAGCGACGAGTACCTTTCATAGGAGAGACGCGGAGGTAAACATGATCTCCGATCTCGAAAGCCAAATCATGGTGCTTACTATCATAGTAGCTCTTCTGACGGGATTGGGCTGCTTTGAGGTTATCACGAATGACTTTACACATTTCTTCTGCTTCTGTGATTAAGTCATTACCCAAAAGCTGACGTTCACCGGTTTCAGACCAGTTGAGAGGGGTACAACACTTCCTGCCATACAGAATTTCAAATGGGGCCTTGCTCGAACTTGCTTGAAAACTATTGTTGTAGGAGAATTCAGCATAAGGAAGACAATCCTCCCACTTCATGCCGAAGGAGATCACACAAGCCCTGAGCATATATTCAAGAATCTGGTTGACACGCTCGACTTGACCGCTAGTTTGAGGATGGAAAGCTGTGCTGAAGCGGATGTTGGTGCCCATGGCCTTCTGAAAAGAATCCCAAAACTTCGAGGTAAAGATGCTGCCATGGTCTGAAGAGATCACTTGTGGAATACCGTGCAGAGAGACAATTCGAGAGGTATAGAGTTCCGCCAATTGAGCTGCAGTGATCGACTCTTTGATAGGCAGAAAGTGAGCCACTTTGGTGAGTTTGTCGATGACAACGAATATAGCATCATTGCCACGCTTGGACTTAGGAAACCCAGTCACGAAGTCCATTTCAATGTGGTCAAACTTCCATTCTGGAATGGCAAGAGGTTGGAGGAGACCAGCTGGCCTTTGGTGTTTTGCCTTCACTCTTCTGCAGACATCACATTCATTCACGAATTGAGCGATCTCGCGCTTCATTCGAGTCCACCAATAAGCTTGCTTGAGGTCCTGATACATCTTCGTGCTCCCAGGGTGGATGGAGAGGAGAGAATTGTGAGCCTCGTTCATGATCACTTTACGGAGGTCACCTTTGGGTACAACAATACGATCCTCGAAGAAGAGAGTGTCCTTGTCATCAAGGCGGTAGCACTTGTACTTGGACTGACTCTTGGCAATCCCAATCTTCACCTTTTTCACCATAGCATCAAGAAGCCAAGCTTGGCGAATCTGGTCTTCCAAGGTAGGAGAGACTTGAAGGTTGGCGAGGAAACCTTGAGGAACAACTTGCAGGTTAAGTTTGCGGAACGCTTCACAAAGCTCGGGTTGATAAGGCTTGAGAATCAGACTGTTGCAGTAAGCTTTCCTGCTCAAAGCGTCAGCAATCACATTAGCCTTGCCTGGAGTATACTCAATACTCGGATTATACTCTTGAATCATTTCGACCCATCGAGTTTGCCTGAGGTTGAGATTAGGCTGAGTGAAGATGTACGTGAGACTCTTGTGATCATTGAAAATGTCCACTTTTCTTCCCAATAGAAGATGTCTCCAAGTCAAAAGAGCATTCACAACTGCCGCCAACTCAAGATCATGAGTGGGGTAGTTCTTCTCATTAGGCTTCAATTGGCGAGAGGTATAAGCAACAACTTTCTTCTCTTGCATCAATACTGCGCCAAGACCTTGGAGAGAGGCATCACAAAAGACCTCGTACGTCTTGGATTCATCAGGCGGAGTCAGAACTGGAGCAGTGATCAATTTCTCTTTCAAAGTGTTGAAAGCAATATCACACTCCGGAGACCAAACGTACTTGACGTGCTTCTGAAGAAGATTTGAGAGAGGCTTCACGATCTTAGAAAAGTTTTCAACGAATCTTCGGCAATAGCTTGCAAGACCGAGAAAACCGTGGAGTTGCTTCACATTCTGAGGAGGTTCCCAATTCACAATTGCAGACACCTTCTCAGGATTCACGGCAATGCCCTTGGCAGAGATGATATGACCAAGATAAAGAACCTCATCAAGCCAAAATTCACACTTGGAGAACTTGGCGTAGAACTGATGTTCCCTTTGCTTATCGAGAACCAAACGCAAGTGCTTGGCATGATCTTCCTTGTTCTTGGAGAAAACCAGAATGTCGTCGAGATAGAACAAAACGAAGTCATTGGTGTAGGCGTTGAAGATGAAGTTCATCATGCGAGAGAACGTCGGAGGAGCGTTGACGAGACCAAAAGACATGACAGTGTATTCATATGAACCAATGCTTGTCCTGAAAGCCGTCTTGGGAATATCTTGCTCACGGATTCGAATCTGATGATAACCCATACGGAGATCAAGCT
Source organism: Triticum urartu (assembly GCF_003073215.2). Lineage (NCBI taxonomy): Eukaryota > Viridiplantae > Streptophyta > Magnoliopsida > Poales > Poaceae > Triticum > Triticum urartu. Next base: position 468,437,003 of record NC_053023.1, read on the forward strand.
TGGAGAATACTTGGGCACCTTTGATTTGTTCGAACAGCTCATTGATGTTGGGAAGTGGGTATTTGTTCTTGATGGTCTTCTTGTTCACTGGACGGTAATCAACACAAAGTCGGTCCGTTCCATCCTTCTTCTTCACAAAAAGAACACCACAACCCCATGAAGAAGAACTAGGCCGGATGAGACCCATTTTCTCTTGAATATCGAGTTGCTTCTTCAGCTCCTTCAACTCTTCAGGTCCGAGTTTGTAAGGGCGTTTGCACACAGGTTCCGTGCCAGGCTCAAGATCAATAAAGAATTCAACTGGCCGGTCCGGAGGCATTCCTGGAAGCTCTTCTGGAAAGACGTCTTGATATTCGCAAACGACTGGAATTTGAGAGATAGCATCCAATTCACCCTTCTCATTGAGAGAAAATAGACGGATGGTATCATCACGAGCGGCAAAGACAATCACATCCTCAGACGAATGAGTCAATTGAATCTGCCTGGCTGCACAATCAAGCTGAGCCTTGTGCTTAGAAAGCCAATCCATCCCGAGAATAAGATCAATATCCGAATCACCAAGAACCGTTGGAGAAGATAGAAACTTGTAGTCTCCCAAAGTGATAGTAACATCCGGAGCAATGGAGTTAGCATGCATGCGCTTACCGGGAGAGACAACTGCTAAAGGACTAGGCAAAATTTGCAAAGGCAAACCATGCTTAGATGAAAACGGTCTCGAGATGAAACAATGCGATGCACCTGTGTCAAAAAGAACTTTTGCAGGAACATCATTAACAAGAAGGTTACCCATGATGACATTTGACGAGTCCTCTGCCTGAGCTGCATTCATCAAATTGACCTTGGCATGCTTGGGGTTATGCTTGACCACAGCTGTACTTGCCGATCTGACAGGAGGAGGAGGAGGAAGACGCCTCTGGTTGAAACACTTGTTGGCATAGTGACCCTTCTGTTGGCACTTGTTGCACGTGACCTCTGAAAGCAGACGGTGATACGGAGCACTCGATCTTGGAGCTTGATACGAAGTCTTGTTCTGAAAGCCAGGGTTGGGTGGGTGGGAAGAACCACTGCCACCTTTGCTCTTCTGCTGATACGGCTGACGGAACGGAGGAGGAGGAAGCCAATACTTCTGCTGCTTGGCCACTTGAGTAGAGGAAGAAGGAGTAACATCTCTGACTCGCTTCTTGGAAGCATCACACCTCAACTGAGCAGCCTCTTGCTTCAGTGCCATGTTGTAGAACTCATCGTATCTCAAGGGCTCAAAGAGAACAAGAGCGAGCTGAATTTCTTCTCTGAGACCACCCCTGAACTGATATATCATGCTCTTCTCATCAGGGACGTCCTGCTTGGCAAAGCGGGCGAGCTTCTGGAACAACTTGTTGTAGTCATAGACAGACAAAGAGCCTTGCTTCAGATTGCGGAATTCCTCACGCTTGCTTTCAACCATGCTCTGAGGAATATGATGAGCTCGGAAATCTCGACGGAAATCATCCCAAGTGATAACACGTCCACCTCTGGAATCCTTGTACTGCTGGAACCATTCTGCAGCTTGATCTTTGAGTTGGAAGGAAGCGGACTTAACAAAGTCCTCAGGCCTGACGTTACTGCACTCGAAATGCTTGCACAGATCCACAAGCCAATCGTCAGCATTGGTTGCCTCAACACAATTGCTGAAAGTCTTTGGCCCGTTAGCAAGGAACTGGTTGAGTGTAGCAAAGTGACTCTAATTGCTTCCTTGATTCCCTTGGTTGCCTTGATTGCGCTCTTGAAGAATTTGCATGATCAACTGTGTGTTTGCATTGGTTGCGGCCATCACAGCTTGCCATGCCTCCGGAGGAGGCGGAGGTGGTGGCGGATCAGGATTCGGAGTCGTGCGCATTGGAGGAGCCATCCTGAAGAGGTTGACGTCCATTAGCACATTGATAGATAAATATTGAAGCTGAATCCAATGGAATGAAAATTGCAACATATAGTCTTCACATCTGAACCAAATGAAAGAATGCATTCCTCTTGAAATGGTCACATATCCATAAATTGAGAAGCCACTTAGAATTAAGGTAGAGAAATAAATCAACAAGGTACGGATCAAGAACGAATAATCGGTAAGAAATCCCCATCTCAAACCAATATCCGTGGAAGAAGAACTAGAGCTACTAGAATTCCCACCTATGAAACTCCCGAACCTTTCCGGTTATGCAATCATGTGTTGGGGATACAGGGGAAGCATAATATCTCACCCAAATATAGCAAATCCTACATCTAGCTGTATCCATCCTTTAACACATAACCACGAAACCTTCGGAAACCATCTACCTCAACCTTCGAAAAGCATCCGTTATACAAGTTATGGCGATACTCCCGAACTCCCGCCCCAGTACTGGGTGGCGTCGAGGTTATCTCACCAACGAACTGCATAAAAGAGATTTTCGATGTCAGCATACTAAACTCAGGTATTCCAGAACTGCAACGATAAAATTATGATGACAACACCTCAGAGCTCAACTCCCCGGGACACTTCCACTAAACCCCTGACAGGAGGCACCAAGACAATGTTCTCATCATAAAACCATCGGAACGATTCCAAGATACCCGCGTGAACCTATTTTTTTTTAGTGAAATTTGAGAAGAGAAGAGTCAAAACTCTACGTCAGGATGCCTTACCAGAGCGATGAGGAGACTGGGAAGTAAAAGAATTCCTAAACTCTCCGATATATAATTCCTAAATGACTCAAAACATTTTTCTAGACACAACTCGGCCACTAAAAACGATCAAGCAATGGGGCTCCTAAGGTCGGGGAAGGCTCTGATACCAACTTGTAACACCCTCGATGCGACTATATCTCCCACATGTCGAGGCACGACTTAGAGGCATAATTGCATTGAAGGCATATGTCGCAAGTTAGGCAATCTTCACAACATCCCATGCAATATGAATAATAAAGGGGAGATAACATAGTTGGCTTACACTCGCCACGTCAATCAAGGTACATAAATAACATTACATCAACCAAACACTCATGGCCCGACTATGGCGCCAAAATAAAAGATAACCCAACAAGCGACACGGTCCCAATCACCCCCAACTGGGCACCACTACTGATCATCGGGAAAGGAAACATAGTACCGTTGAGAGTCTTCGTCGCGAACTCCCACTTGAGCTCATACGCGTCTGCTGGAGCGGAATCATCAGGCCCTGCATCTGGTGTAATAGTAATCTGTGAGCCACAGGGACTCAGCAATCTCGCACCCTCACGATCAAGACTATTTAAGCTTATAGGTATGGCAAGGTAAATATAAGTGGAGCTGCAGCAAGCGACTAGCAAATATGGTGGCTAACTTATTCGCAAAGGAGAGCGAGAAGAGGAGGCAAGGCGCGAGCGAGAAACTAGAGAGCAACCTGCGCAAACATTACTCCAACACCGTGTCCACTTCCCGGACTCCGCCGAGAAGAGGCCATCACGGTAACACACTCAGTTGATTCATTTTAATTAAGTTAAGGTTCAAGTTATCTACAACCGAACATTAACAAATTCCCATCTGCACATAACCGCGGGAACGGCTGTCGAAAGTTCAAATCCCTGCAGGGGAGTCCCAACTTAGCCCATGACAAGCTCTCACGGTCAACGAAGGAATAGACCTCCTCCCAAGACGTTCCGATCAGACTCGGTATCTCGGTAATTCAAGACACTTCGACAGGTTAAAACAAGACCAGCAACACCGCCCGAATGTGCCGACAAATCCCAATAGGAGCTGCACATATCTCTTTCTCAGGGCACACTCAGATTGTCTTAGGTACGGGTAGGCCAGCCCAGAGTTGCCCCTGGTGGCCACCGGCAGCTGACAGGTGGACCAACACTCAGAGGAGCTCTGGCCCGGGGGGGGGGGTAAAATAATGATGACCCTTGAGTCTGCAGAACCCAAGGGAAAGAAAAGGGTAGGTGGCAAATGGTAAAACCAAGGTTGGGAATTGCTGGAAAATCTTTAATCAAGGCGAACTATCAAGGGGTTCCCATTATAACCCAACCGCGTAAGGAACGCAAAATCCGGGAACATAACACCGATATGATAGAAATTAGGGCGGCAAGAGTGGAACAAAACACTAGGCGAGAGGCCGAGCCTTCCACCCTTTACCAAGTATATAGATGCATTAAGATAACAAGATAATATAATGATATCCCCAACAAGTAAAATAAATGTTCCAACAGGGAACGGCCTCCAATCTTCACCTGCAACTAGCAACGCTATAAGAGGGGCTGAGCAAAGCGGTAACATAGCCAATCAACGGTTTGCTAAGACATGGTGGGTTAGAGGTTTGACATGGAAATTTGGGAGGCTTGCAAGCAAGTGGTAGGCATCGTAGCAATGGCATAGCAAAAGAGCGAGCAAACTAGCATAGCAAAGATAGTAGTGATTTCGAGGGTATGATCATCTTGCCTGCACAGTTGTCAGAGTTGACTGGATCCTCAAAAGCAAACTCAACGGGCTCCTCATTAGCGAACTCGTCTCCCGGCTCTACCTAAACAAGACAAACAATCCACAAGGATACAATCAACCACGTGCAAACTCAAACAACACAATGCAAAGATGATATGCTATGCGGGATGCGATTCGGGGTGCAAAATGCAAGATATGACAGGAAATGCATGAACCTGGCCTCAAATTGGAATTCCAAGTGTGCCACTGGAAAGATGAGATGAAATCCCTTGAAAACGATATAAAGAACGCTGGAATCGGAGTTACGGTTTGGAAATGGCAAGCGATTTAAAAATGACACCGGTCTGCGATTTACAGCAAGTAGGCATCTAAATGCAACGAAATGAACATGCTACAGCCACCAAACATGACAAAAAAATACATGGCAGGGGTGCACACAAGATGCTTAACAAAAGTCTAGCACTGAGCTACGGCTAATTCATCCATTAACAGGTTCAAACAAGCATGGCAAAAATGCATATGACAAACAGATCTCAGACTTAGTGAAATTAACACTTGTCTGGAATTTCAGATCAGGTAGCCCTCTTCGGAGCAACAAAACTACATGTTACAGGACCTGAACATGGCAAAGTAAAGCATGGCATGGAGCTACTCAAAGAGCTTAACAAAAGTCCCTTAGTGACCTTGAGCCAAAAGGGATCAGAAAATACAATTGCAAGCACGTGAACATAGCAAAAACATAATCAGCTCACAGACTTAGTGAAAACTGACACATGCTGAAATATAACTCAAGTAGGCATGTTTACGAGCTCGACGCACTCACTACGGTGCAAGACATGGCAATAACAATAGCATAGCATGCACGGATCAACTACAACATCACCGGAAAAATTGCAAACAAGTTGACAATCTGCCCAGATTCACAAAGTAGCAAAAGTAGAGCTCGATTGACTCAAGCTAGGGTGCTCCATAATTGCAAACAAAGACATGCATGGATAGAGCACTACAAAATTAACAAAACATCCTTACTGATCATCCTCAAAAGAGGCACGGATCACTAGGAAACAACATGAACATATGGCATCATGAGATAAACAGCTCCAGGACTTAGTGAAATTACTAAGTCCCTGAAAACAGACTTAGCAAGTGCACCACTTTGCAAGCTTGCACAAGTCACCACACACATCACAAAAATACATGGGTTGCACCTCTGGAAAGATGACAAAACCCTTAACAAAACACATGTATAACTCACGGGCATATCATGCACACAACAATCATGGCAAAAATGACAAAAGTGCTAAACGGAGTAGCAGATCTGACAATTAACTCAAGTAGCCCTCTTCTAACAGCATTTCGGGCATCAAGATGAACTCAAATGAAAATGATGCAATGGAATGAAATGATTTACTCTCTGAGATGAACATTTTGATATGCTATATGCATGAATTGGAGCTACGGATGCAAAGTTACGGAGCCGCGAACATGAGCACTTGGACTGAGAATTTCAGGACTTAGACAAAAAAAATCAACCTCTAGGGTTTAGTGTTCACCCCGATCCAGATCTGGATCGCACGCCTCCCGAGGTGTCTCCGGCGATGTCGGTTTGCTCCGGCGAGGAGGAAGGAGAGGCGAGGCCGGCCGGAGGAGGAGGAACGGCGGAGAGGCGGCGAGGCGGCTCGGCGCGGCAGCCGGGGCGACGAGGAGCTCCGGGCAGCGATGGCACGCGGCGGCGATGCGGCGCCGGCGCGGTGGCGGCGCGGAGGCGGAGAGCGGCGCGCGGGGGAAGACGAGGCGGGCGGCTGCGCGGCGCTCTGGCCCGAGCGGAGGAGGAGGAGGGCCCGCTCCGGGCCTGGCGGGAGTGGCGGCGGCGGGCGATGTGGGCGCACCCGGGCGGACGAATCCCGGGGCGCCACGTGGCGGTGGAGAGGTGGGCCGGACAATGTCCGTCGGCAGGTTTTCGTCCGGCGCGGCGCGGGGACGATTTCTAGGGTTTCGGAGGTAGGAGGAGATCCGAAAATCGGGGGGGGGGTGTTTAAATAGGCATAGAGGGAGCTTGGAGAGTCCAAATGAGGAGCGGTTTTCGGCCACGCGATCGTGATCGAACGCTCTAGGTGATGGAGCAGAGTTAGGTGGGTTTTGGGCCAAATTGGAGGGGTGTTGGGATGCAACACACACGAGGCCTTTTCGGTCCCTCGGTTAACCGTTGGAGTATCAAACGAAGTCCAAATGATACGAAACTTGACAAGCGGTCTACCAGTAGTAAACCAAGGCCGCTTGGAAAGTCTCGGTCCAATCCGGAAATGTTTAATCCCCACACACGAAAGAAAGCTAGAAATGACCACCGGAGGAGAACGAAGCGCCGGAATGCAAAGCAGACAACGGGGAAAATGCTCGAATGCATGAGACGAACACGTATGCAAATGCAATGCACATGATGACATGATATGAGATGCATGACGACGACAACAACACACGGAGACAAAACCCGAACCCGAGGAAATAAATATAACTTAATGCCGGAAACGGCAAGAGTTAGTGTATAAATTGGGAAAGTTACATCCGGGGTGTTACAATCTCGCATTAAAAAAACTTGAAAAGGATAGATGCAAGGGGAGATGCTTCGCGACGGCTTCAAAATCGGTTGGTATCTGGTTGTATGGAGTGGTAAGTTCTCCGGTGTGGATTCCTAAATGAGCACTGCGGTTCAATTCATCACCAGATATAGAAGCGAAATGTTCAATAGTCCCTGGGAGGTGTTGATTGGTAGGTTTATCTATCTCTGCGAAGGGTAAAAAAATATGCTGGATCTGAAAAAGCCATGCAAAAAACATAAATTGAATACTTAGGTCCCTTTTGGAAGGAATTGGTCAGTTCTGATAAGTTTTATGCTAACACGTTTGTACCCGGAATATAAATTTATGATGAGCTTCACATGCGGCTCAGTTGTGACGCTGGGCTATGAAAATTGATGCTATCTACTATAATGATTCCATTCTGTACTCCTCACACACTCCTCACAAACAAACAAAAAGATTTAAAGTCCACCAAGTGCATGGTTATTCTTATGCACTGCATCAAACACATGATATGCACATGGCTAAATAAATGAAAGCCTGAATTGTTTAAAGAAACCAAGCAATGCAAAGACATAACCAGGAACATAGGATGCCGCCATGACCATTCTTGCCATCATTGAACGTCCTCTTCCCCTTACCTCTGGTTGCTCGCCAATATATGGAACACCAATGAAATCTTCTCCATATAGGATGTTTTCTGCCAAACTTTCTTCCTGCAGAACAAACCAAAGCAAACAATCCGTTGAATTATTTAAATAGGTACCATGGAACAAAGGGGCGATCGTACCTCACAAATAAATCTAGGAAAGCTTCATGTTACATAACTGATTATATAGATGTCACTATGGACACACTGGAACCTCGCCGTGGTCACCCTGACAACGTATCCTTCCCGTCGTCTCCATGCCAGCCACTCTGAACTGCCTGGAGGAGCTGCTTGCATCATTGATTCATAAGAATCAGCTCGGTTTAGGGTTGCTAGGAGGTGCTCGACATACCTACCCTTAGATGCTTGAGCGAGGTTGGATCCGGCGGCGGCGGTGCCACCAACATGATGTAGGAACAAATCTGGTTCGGGCCTCGCACCGCGACCGATATGAGATTGCAGCCCCTCCTTGTTGCATCTTGAGGGTAAAACATGAGAAGGAGGATGACGGTGGCTGGGAAAAGACAAGGCGTTGCTCCACGGATGGGTTCGACGGTGACTACGAAACTCCCCAGGTTGTAAGAGAGAGAGAGAGAGACGAGAGGTCAGGGAGAGGGAGGCGAGTGGAGAGGCTGTTACGCATACAGGAGGCTATTACAGGCTCAATAGGCCCAATTGAATTCCAGACGCCCAAAAAAGCCACCAGAGTAGCGGCCCGAGAAGGTTAACGCTTGTTAAGATCGATAGGAAGACTCCACGTGCGATTAAGAGCCAATCTGATGGCCGAGAATGCCCAAAAGTGACGATCCAACGGATAAAAACGCAAATGGCCTGGGAGCGTAGGAAGAGTGCTTAGTTTTAATGTCTCTAAATTCGGAAAATTAAATAGAATTACTATCCATTGGCCATACATGGTAGTCCGGGCAGGCGACCAGACAAGAAGCGAGAAGACCAGACGAGAAGCGAGGAGACGGCAAGGCAATAGGGCGCACCCTGATGCCTTGTGGGCCCCACATGACTCCGTCTAACCTAATTGCACCTCTATAAATTCTCTAAAATCGGGAAAACCAATAGAGAGCCACCCCAGACACTTATTTCGCCGCCGCAAATTTCTATTCTTCCGCGATCCCATCTAGAGGCCTTTCCTGTCGGAGGGGAAATCGATCATGGAGGCTTCTACATCATCCTTGCTGCCTTCCGATGATGCGTGAGTAGTTTACGACGGACCTACGGGTCCATAGCTAGTAGCTAGATGCCTTCTTCTCTCTCTTTGATCTGCAATGCAATGTTCTCCTCGATGTTCTTGGAGTTCTATTTGATGTAATCTTCTTTTGCGGTGTGTTTGTTGGGTTCCAATGAATTGTGGGTTTAAGATGAGGTTATTCATGAATATTAATTGAGTCTTTTCTTAAATCTTTTATGGATGATTCTTCTTTTGCGGTGTGTTTATTGGGTTCCGGTGAATTGTGGGTTTATGATCAAATTATTCATGAATATTAATTGAGTCTTTTCTGAATTCTACTATGGAGTTATTATAGCATTGTATTTCTCTCCGATCTATTAACTTAGTTTGGCTAACTAGATTGTTTTTTCTTGCAATGGGAGAGGTTCTTTTTGATGGGTTCAATCTTGCAGTTCTCAATCCCAGTGAAATAAAGAGACATGACACATATTTGTATTGTTGCCATTAAGGATAAAAAGATGGGGTTTATTCATATTGCTTGGGTTTACTTTGTCTACATCATGTCATCTTGCTTAAGGCATTACTCTATATTTATTAACTTAATACTCTATATGCAGTTAATGAGTGGAGTAATCGTAGTCGATGCAGGCAGGAGTCGGTATACTTGTCTCGGACGTGATGTCTATATACATGATCATTGCCTTGAATATTGTCATAACTATGCACTTTTCTATCAATTTACCAACAGTAATTGGCTCACCCACCGTATGTTATGTGCTCGAGAGAGAAGCCTCTAGTGAAAACTATGGCCCCGGGGTCTACTTTTATCATATATAAAAACACAAAATACCTTCGGACGCTTTTCTTTATTTTATTTTGCAATTTGTCTATTTTCTGACCACTATGAGATTTGATCCTTTCAAATAACCGCCAAGGGGATTGATAACCCCCTTGTTTGCGTTGGGTGCAAGTATTAGCTTTTGTGTGTGCAGGTGCTGCTAACAAGGTTTTGTGTGGTTCTCCTAATGGATTGGTAACATTGGTTCTTAACTGGGGGAAATACTTATCTCTACTGTATTGTTTCATCCTCTCCTTTTTGGGGAAATCCCAACGCAGCTCACAAGTAGCAGGATGAATTTCTGGCGGTGTTGTCGGGGAGACATCACCAAAACCTATCAAGTACCTCCGCATAAACTATCATCTACTTGCTCTTATTCCTATTTGTTTTTTTCCTTTGCCTCTTGTTGTCATCTCCCCCACTTCTATTTTTTTACAAAAAACACAAAAATATTTTTATTTTCTCGTTTGCTTGCTTGAAGTTGCTATCATGTCTGAGTTTTTCATTGAGAAAAGTGAGGATGGTAAAACGCCTAAAGTAAAAATTCCCACAAATTTGGATACAAATTTTTTTGTTACGGGAAGTGGGATCATCATAGGGAAAAACACTATACAGGAATTCTTTAGTTGTATGGGAACTTTGGTTTGCAATGATATTATTATTCTTAAAAGAACCAATAGTTACTCCAAAGCTATTCCAACACTTATTTCTTTGCTTTGTGTCATCTCTTCAATTTCTTTTCATCTTATCAAGTTTTGCTCCTCTTGTCAATCGGAGTGCTTCCCAAATTCGTTCTTTTTCGCATTATTCGTTGGATATCTCATTTCAACCAGAGTGGTTTCAATTCATTCTTGCCCCCTGTGTTCTTTTCACGTCTTTGCAACCTTTAAGGTTCGTGGTTTCACTCGTTTGTCGAGGAAGCAACTTAGTTTTACCTCTTCTGTTCCTCTTCCATTTACCATCCCTAGATCTTGGGGCGAGATCTCTTGTAAGTGGAGGAGAGTGGTAACGACCTGAGACCGACGCTCCAGACGCCTTCCATTTATTTCTGTTGTTGCGTATGTTTCTTTAGTTTGTTGCATTCTTCATTGCGTCATTTGCATTGCGTCATGTCATCATGCACCCCTTTTTAAAAATCAACTAAATAAATTGCATAGATTGTTGATCTATTTAAATCGAGGGAATTCACATGGTGATTTCTCTTTATAACATATCCTCCCAATATTTTAGGGAGCTAAAATAAATATTCTGTTAATTTGGAATTCACCATAACACACATGCAATTTAATTCCACGGCGTTCTCTATCTCACTTGTTGACGTCCAACTTTGCCCATTTATTTGTTCATCACTTTTCCAGGCAACACCTAAATTCTCAACATTTTTTGACCTTCGAAACCCCACTTCCTATTCCAACCATTTGAATTTAATTCAAATGAGTTTGAATTCAAACTTCACACACACACACACACTCACTTCTATTTTCTTGGATCTCAGTTTTATGAGTCCGGGAAAATTAACCCCATGAGAAAATTCTTTCCTTAACCCTCTCTTTCTTTTTCTTCTCTCTAATTCTTTTCTTCTAAAGAAAATGAGAGAGAGAGCGAAGAGGGAGCCTAGCAACCAGGCTTCTGGCCACTTCCTCTCTACTGCGCCGACCTCTAAGGCCCATCCCGAGTCCCAGCGGCCTCGTTCGCCTCCGGGCTAGCCTTGCTCAAGCCGCCAAGACCGCAGCCACATGTCCCGTGTACGACTACACAAATACACAAGTCTCCCTGAGCCCACTTGGACGCCAAGTACCACGATGCCCTGAGCCCTCGGATTCGTCAAGTTCGAATACAACGTGTGTACGACTACCGTCGCTGAAGACACGTGTAACGCAAGGGTCAAGTTCGACTACCTTTGTGTGTACCACTACCGTGGACCCTCGAAGACCCCGTGGATGTCAAGTTCCTCACTACGACCCCGAACATCTACGGAATGTGTATGACTACGGAACGTGTACCACTACTTCCACTACCATCGCCGAGTACCACTACTTCCCACGATGACCGTGAACTACTACACCGCTTGACCCAAACCCCTCTGAATGCACGCTTCGAAGGTATAAACCCGAGATGACCGTCCGTGGGCGAATGCACATGTGTTTTATGAGATGCTCGTGTTTGCACCATGTTGGAATTGCCGCTTGTGCATTCCTCCTTTGCCATGACACGTGGGAACCCGGTATCCGGAATCACCCCACCATCCTTGCATGGCACGCTCCCATCACACTTTCTTTTGCACCGACATCTCGACGAGTTGTCGGATCATTGGAATGTTGCCGTGGCACCATTTCCGTTGTCGTTGCCGTGGCACCCCTTTTGTTCCGACACGGTGACAAATGCTTCATAACATGCTCATGTCAGCATTTTCATAAAAATCGCATAAAACTTGTGCATGTCATCCACATCAAGATAACAACATTTAAGAGGTTTTATATTGTTGCTTGCATCAAATTGCTAAATGTCATATGGGGATTTACCGGACTTGTTGTTTGTTGTTCTGGCCCCATTTAAACTTGCCTAGATAGGTAGTTTATTATGCATCATCTCTTGCCATGAGTAGCATCATGTATTCTTGTCATGCATCATACTTGGATGAGCATCATACCATGTTATGTGTTGTGTGTTTACCGTGTTGTTTGCTTCTTTCCAGTGTTGCTTCTTCTTGATAGTTCCGGTAAAGTTGCGATTGTGAGGATTCGTTTGACTACGTGGGTTCGTCTTCTTCATGGACTCGATCTTCTTCCTAGCGGGATTTCAGGCAAGATGATCGTCACCTTGGATCTCACTACTATCTTTGCTATGCTAGTTGTCTCGATGCTACTGCTATGTCGCGCTACCTACCACTTGTTTATCAAGCCTCCCAAATTGACATGTCAAGCCTCTAACCTTTTTCCACCATTCTAGCAAACCATTGATTGGCTATGTTACCGCTTTGCTCAGCCCCTTTTATAGCGTTGCTAGTTGCAGGTGCAGTGCAGGTTGTTCCATGTTGGGACATGGATATTTTGGGATATCACAATATCTCCTATTTAATTAATGCACATATATACTTGGTAATGGGTGGAAGGCTTTGCCTTATGCCTGGTGTTTTGTTCCACTCATGCTGCCCTAGTTTCCGTCATACCGGCGTTATGTTCCTTGATTTTGCATTCCTAACACGGTTGGGGTATATGGGGGGCCCTTGAAAGTTCGCTTTGAATAAAACTCCTCCAGCAAGACCCGACATTGGTTTTACCATTTGCTGAACTTTATAACTAAAGATGATAATAAATTTGAGGCATAGGGGGTCGCGTCCCCAAGGTTCGTTAATCAACATAATACAGGGGGCGCAGTGCTGATGGTGTTGGTCCCAAACTAGAGCCCCTTGCCACGCCGCCACGGGGAAACTCGAGGACTGGTTTTAGTTGTACGAACTGCTCATCTGGTCGTGGCCTGACACGAGATACGCGGTGTAGGATCTAAAGTATGTCTAGAGGGGGGTGATTAGACTACTTGACCAAATAAAAGTCTAGCCTTTTCCCAATTTTAGTTCTTGGCAGATTTTAGCAACTTAGCACAAACAAGTAATCAACCTACACATGCAATTCTAATAGTATAGCAGCGGAATGTAAAACAATTGCATATGAAGGTAAAGGGAGGAGTTTGAGGGAGCAAATGCAATATTGACACGGAGATTTTTGGCGTGGTTCCGATAGGTGGTGCTATCGTACATCCACGTTGATGGAGACTTCAACCCACGAAGGGTAACGGTTGCGCGAGTCCACGGAGGGCTCCACCCACGAAGGGTCCACGAAGAAGCAACCTTGTCTATCCCACCATGGCCGTCACCCACAAAGGACTTGCCTCACTCGGGTCGATCTTCATGAAGTAGGCAATCTCCTTGCCCTTACAAACTCTTTGGTTCAACTCCACAATCTTGTCGGAGGCTCCCAAGTGACACCTAGCCAATCTAGGAGACACCACTCTCCAAGAAGTAACAAATGGTGTGTTGATGATGAACTCCTTGCTCTTGTAATTCAAATGATAGTCTCCCCAACACTCAACTCTCTCTCATAGGATTGGATTTGGTAGAAAGAAGATTTGATTGGAAAGCAACTTGGGGAAGGCTAGAGATCAAGATTTATGTGGTTGGAATGGAATATCTTGACCTCAACACAAGTGTAGGTGGTTCTCTCTCAGAAAATATGTATTGGAAGTGTAGGCATGTTCTGATGGCTCTCTCCTCGAATGAAGAGTGGATGGAGGGGTATTTATAGCCTCCACACAAAATCTAACCTCTACACACAAATCACCAAACTCGGTGGGACCGAATCATGAAACTCGGTCAGACAGATTTAGTTCAAAATGTGAACGTTAGGATTCTCGGTGCGACCGACATGTCAACTCGGTGGGACCGATATCGTTAGGGCTAGGGCATAACGTAATCTCGGTGAGACCTATTACACAAACTCGGTGAGACCGATTTTGGTAATGGACTAACAGAGAGTTGGTCAGGCAAACTCGGTGGGACCGATTCACTCATCTCGGTTGGACCGAAGTGTTACGAAAGGGAAACAAAGAGTTTACATTGCAATCTCGGTGGGACCGATCGCTCATCTCGGTTTGACCGAAACGTTACGAAGGGAAACGGAGAGATTACAATCCCATCTCAGTGAGACCGAGATCCCTATCGGTGAGACCGAAAAGATTAGGTTTTCTGGCAGTGGCTATGCCAACTGAACTCTATGGCTCCAGATAGAAAGAATCGGTGCGGCCGAGTTGGATATTTGGTGTGGGACATATGTGGAAGTGAGAAAGTAGTGGAGGGTTTTGGAGCATATCACTAAGCATTTTGAGCAAGCACCTCATTAAGCAACACCTCATCCCTTCTTATTAGTATTGGCTTTTCCTATAGACTCAATGTGATCTTGGATCACTAAAATAGAAAATGTAGAGTCTTGTGCTTTGAGGTTGAGCCAATCTTTTATCCTTAGCATTTTGAAGGGTCCACTTTCTAATCCATGCCATGCCAACCATTGAGCTTTCCTAAAATATTCATCTTGGAATAGCATTAGCTCAATGAGCTATATGTTGTTAGGAATTACCAAAACCACCCAGGGATAGTTGCAGTTTCAATCTCCCCCTTTTTGGTAATTTATGACAACATATAGATCAAAGCTTCGACAAATGATAAATAAGATTGAAAAACATCATTGCTTTGAGAAGTATGTGATAAGCAAGAGCTCCCCCTAAATTTGTGCATCATTTAAAATTTGCTTTTGAATGCAAATGCACAATTGATTAGGATCATGGGTTACCCTTCCATGTCACATACATCTTGGTGGAGCGCTTAAAATGATAGAGATTAAAAGCATGCACTCATCACCAAGCAAGTGAATGATCATATAAGAGATATAAAAGATAGCATCATTCGACCAAACATTAAGGATAGCATATGATCAAAAACATGATCAACAAGTATCTCAGAAGTAGCTCACACAGTAGCTCACACAAGCACACAAAAAAGTTTCAAACAAAATAGCAAGAGAGATAAAAACCAACACTCTCTCTTGAAGCCTATGATCTATACATTTCCCCCCCCTTTGGCAACAAGTTACCAAAAAGTTCAAAAATGCATAGTGCTAAATGACTCTCAGGCTTGATCTTCGGGAGGTGGTGTAGAGAGAACTCCAAGGACGAAGGCTTCTGATGAAGTAGTTGGAACTGCTTCTCCAACTGCCTCTTCAGATAGCTTGGAGGTTTCAGCAGTAGATGCTCTGGCCTTAGACATGGGAGCTCTCTTTGCTGGTGCCTTCTTATGCATCCCTGGCTTGACTGTAGCAGCTGAGCCATACTCCTTTTTCAAAACCTTTTTCTTGGAGCTGACTTCTTCCTCAACAGCCACATAATCCTCATCCTCTGAATCTGAGGTCTTCTTCTTTCTTGTTCTGGTGGCTGCCTTTGGCAAGTTACTTGGTGTGCTCATGCTGCCATCATCAGATGAACTAGAG
Organism: Triticum urartu; assembly: GCF_003073215.2. Taxonomy (NCBI): domain Eukaryota; kingdom Viridiplantae; phylum Streptophyta; class Magnoliopsida; order Poales; family Poaceae; genus Triticum; species Triticum urartu. Next base: position 468,452,715 of record NC_053023.1, read on the forward strand.
GGATTAGTGCCCTCACTCAGTTGAACCTGCTCCTCAGACTTGTTCTGGCTATCACTTTGGTCAAACATCATGCTGGCAAACTGTCGGCAGACCCTGTGAATAGATTATAGATGAGGTAGAGTAGATGAGCATCACAAAGTACAGGAGTTTTGCAAAAAAATTGACTCAGAAACTTAGTTTTAGTTCTTCACAGAAAGCATTTCAGATCTACCGATTTGTAAACTCGATGATACCGAAGCAGTTTTTGGAACCTAAACTAGTGAACTCGGTCAGACCGAGTCACAGTTCGGTGGCACCAAGACTGCTAGGGTTTCATAGAGAATTGAACTCGGTCACACCGATTTGCAATTTTCGGTCAGACCGAAAACGTGTGTGCTCTGGCCTAAGCCAAAATCGATGAGACCGATTTCTACAACTCGGTCGGTCCGAGATGAATTCGGCGGAGACCTAACCCCAAATTTTGAGATCAAAACTAATCTACGGGATGTTTTCGCTGGACAGGATGATTTCATTCGTGGCAAGAATCATGGCAAAGCAATGTGCTAAGAATCGGAGTTAAGGATTAGGACAATGATCAAGTTCGTACCCTAGTTCGGTGACGAACTTGCTATAGCTGCAATGACGGTGAAGATTTCCGTTGACGGCGGCGGAGACCAGTGGCGGGAGGTCGCTGGCGACGAGAGGAAGATCCAAAGACCCGAGAAGGAAGAGTAGGTTATGCGCGGGCGAGGATGTTCGGAAAAATTTCCAAATTTTGGCCCGTCGGTATAGATAACCTGACCCTGTCGGTGTGACTGAGTGGAACGACTTGGTGGCACCGAGATGCAAAACTGCAGGCAGTTACTGCAACTCGGTGTGACCGAAAGGTTCTAATCAGTTGCACCGAGATTGAAAACCCTAGATCAACTTAGTGACTCGGTAGGACCGAAAAGGATGAATCGGTCAGACCGAGATGCACAAAGAGGTTTTGGAGGTTTAAGTCTATGACGAATCGGGAACTCCGAGTGCTCCTCACACAGAGTGGTTCGAATCTGACTTGATCAAACTTTGTGATGTAGCATGAATAGAGTTTGAGACGAGAAAAGCATGGATAGCTAGAGGGAGTTCTTAGGCATTCTTGTCCATCCATTTGGCAAACGAGAAAGAGCCAAACAATCAAAACAACAAATGGATGTCCTCGAATGAATAAAATATGCAACCAACATGCTCACACAATAAAATGGCAAATGAAATATGTGACAAAGCATGCACAAACACTCTAGCATCTATCAAGTAATTTGGCGATGACTAGGTCATCTATATATGAGTATATTGACTTAGGAGTCAAATGAGAAAATTTGATCATAGGTCATACTCATCGTTTAAGCACAAGTGGGGTTACCACTTTTACATAAAGCATTGTTGCGTTCACACCATTAGAGTTGCTTTAGCTCAATTGGTTAGAGCAAAGCTCCCCCTAGATGTGATATCCACCCTAAGAGGGATGAACTAACCTTGGGTTTTGTCGATGATGACTTCATGTAGGTGTTGAAGATGTAGATGCTCAAAGTTGATGTAGATCATTTGGGGTAATCCTTTGGAGTGAGTTGCACTTTCAATACCTACACGGGTTAGTCCCACAAGGAACAAACAAGGATATCCATAGACATAGAGTGATGCATACACAAGATGATGTCCATGAAAGCATTAGCTTACCTTGTCCCTTGTCTTACCTACAAGACGGTTTGTGACTCCTCGAACTAGTGCAGGATATGGAAGTTGTTTGCACTTGTCCTCGCCAAAATGATAAGAGTGAAGTATGTTGGCGGAGTCACCCTCAAGAACTCTCTAGTTCTTCTTCTTCTGGATCCACACCATCTTGATGGGAACCCTTGGAGTTGTAGTTGTACTTGATGAAGTAGAACTTGATGTGGTTGAGGGAGTCCTGGATTAGGGGGTCTTCGGACAGCCGGACTATATCCTTTGGCCGGACTGTTGGACTATGAAGATACAAGTTTGAAGACTTCGTCCCGTGTTCGGATGGGACTCTACTTGGCGTGGAAGGCAAGCTAGGCAATACGGATATGTATATCTCGTCCTTTGTAACCGACCTTGTGTAACCCTAGCCCCCTCCGGTGTCTATATAAACCGAAGGGTTTTAGTCCGAAGGACAACATACAATCATACCATAGGCTAGCTTCTAGGGTTTAGCCTCTTTGATCTCGTGGTAGATCAACTCTTGTACTACTCATATTATCAAGAACAATCAAGCAGGACGTAGGGTATTACCTCCATCAAGAGGGCCCGAACCTGGGTAAACAATATGTCCCCTGCCTCTTGTTACCATCTGCCTTAGACGCACAGTTCGGGACCCCCTACCCGAGATCCGCCGGTTTTGACACCGACATTGGTGCTTTCATTGAGAGTTCCACTGTGTCGTCACAATAAGGCTTGATGGCTCCTTCGATCATCGCTAGTGATGTGGTCCAGGGTGAGGCTTTCCTCCCCGAACAGATCTTCGTATTCGGCGGCTTCGCACTGCGGGCCAATTTGCTTGGCCATCTGGAGCAGATCGAAAGCTACGCCCCTGGCCATCAGGTCAGATTTGGAAACTTGAACTACACGGGCGACATTCGCGGAGAATTGATCTTCGACGGATTCGAGCCCATGCCGGACGCGCCGCACAGTCACGACGAGCAAGACGTAACTCTGTCGTCGGACAGTGTTCGGGAGATCGCGTCCACAGCTACTCCGGCCGTTAATCCAGAGCAAATCACGCCATCCGAGAGCGAAGGGATAGACCCCGTCATGGAGGCCGCACTCTCAGCAGTGATAGAGCCAGATACTGACTTCACCCCTTTCGATAGACGCATCTCCGAACCACTGGATTTATCCTCGGCCCCGGACTTCGAGCCGCTCACATCCGTGCCCGTCGAATCCGACTGGGCGCCGATCATGGAGTTCACCTCCGCGGATATCTTTCAGCACTCGCCCTTCAGAGATGTGCTAAATTCATTAAGGTCTCTCTCCCTGTCAGGAGAACCTTGGCCGAACTATGTCCGGCTAGAATGGGATGCGGATGACGAAGAAATTCGTGGCCCACCCACCACCCACTTAGTAGCCACTGTCGATGACTTAACTGACATGCCCGACTTCGACTCCAAAGACATCGACGGTATGGAGGACGATGCAGGAGACAAACCGGAACCACCGCCCATAGGGCGCTGGACTGTTACTTCATCACATGACATATACATGGTGGATACACCCAGAGAGGGCAATGGCGAAGAGACAGCAGAGGATGCACCCTCCAAGTCCCCCACACGCCGACGTCAGCGACGCCGCTCTAAGTCCCGCCATAGCAAAAACAGCGATAACAGAGCAAGAGGAAATAATAGTCCACTTGACTCTGGAAGAAACGACAACTGCACCACCCCGGTGGCAGAGCACAATTAAGATGCAAACTGCAAACATAGTACGGATCCGACGTCCGAACACGATGACGCCAAAGATAAGCCTCATCAAACCCCGTCGGGGGAAGAAAACAGTCCGGAGGAAGATGCACGCATCATCCCGGAAACACACTTTGAGCAAGAGAACCTCCGCAGAAGGCTTATTGCCACAGCAAGGAGCCTGAAGAAATAGAAGCAAAGGCTCAAGGTAGCACAAGATACGCTCAACAGCAGGTGGAACAAAGTAACAAAGTATGGTGGAAGCTACCTAAAAATAGCTATCCAAAGCGCAAGCTATTACCGGAATTCAACGATGAGGCCTTAGAACCCACACAGCCGGAGATTGATACGGCCAACCGGCCGGATCCACCACCTTGTGAGCGCGATAGAGTGGCTAACAAGGTCGCGCATAAGTCAACACACGATATACGTGAGAATTTGCGCCAAAAATCTGGCGCGACCAGATCCATATACGGATCTAGGAAGCGCGCTCCGGTACAAAACCAAAACTGAATACTACAACCGTCCGAACACCATGGCACATCCCAATACAGGGGTGCCGCACACCCCCTATGTTTCACCGATGAAGTGCTAGATCATGAGTTCCCAGAGGGATTCAAACCGGTGAACATAGAGGCGTACGACGGGACCACAGACCCTGGAGTCTGGATAGAGGACTTCATCCTCTATATTCATATGGCTCGGGGAGACGATCTCCATGCCATTAAATACTTGCCCCTCAAGCATAAAGGGCCAGCTCGGCACTGGCTGAAAAGCCTCCCCGAAAACTCAATTGGAAGTTGGGAGGAGCTCGAGGACGCTTTCCGGGCCAATTTTCACGGGACTTATGTCCGACCTCCGGATGCAGATGATTTTTAAGTCATATAGTCCAACAGTCCGGAGAGTCCGCCCGAAAGCTTTGGAACAGGTTCCTCACCAAGAAGAACCAAATCGTCGACTGTCCGGACACCGAAGCCTTACAAGCTTTTAAACACAGAGTCCAAGTCGAATGGCTCACCGACACCTCGGCCAAGAAAAACCGAGAACGATGGCAGCCCTAACAAACCTCATGACCCGCTTTTGTGTGGGCGAGGATAGCTGGTTGGCCCGTAGCAGCACCAGCGACCCAAGCACATCCGAAGTTAGGGATGGCAATGGTAAACCACAACGCAACAAAAACAAGCGTCGAAATAAAGAAGGTAGCCCAGATAACATGGCGGTAAACGCCGGATTCAGGGGCTCCCGACCAGGTCAGCGGAAAAAGCCTTTCAAAGGCAGTAGAGAAGGACAATCTAGCCTAAACAAAATTCTTGACAAACTCTGCCAGATTCACGGCACCCCAAACAAACCTGCAAATCATACCCACAGAGAATGTTGGGTCTTCAAGCAGGCCGGTAAGCTAAACGCCGAACACAAAGTGGAAGAGACACCAAGCGAAGACGAGGATGAACCTCGCCAGCAAAGCGCCAGAGGACAGAAAAAGTTCTCGCCAGAGGTTAAAACCATAAACGTGATTCATGTGACAAATAGGAGAAGCAATCATGCACTCCGATGCACCCGAGCCATAGAGCCCGTCACCCCTAGGTTCAACCCCTGGTTGGCCTACCCGATCACTTTTGATCTTAGGGATCACGATACAAATATCCGGCGCGAAGGACTGACGGCCTTGGTGTTAGACCCAATCATAAATGGGTACCATTTCACACGAGTCCTCATGAACGGCGGCAGTGATCTAAATCTGATATATCAGGACACAGTCCGCAAAATGGGGATAGACCCGACACGAATTCGCCACAGTAATACTACCTTCAAGGGAGTAATACCATGCCAGGAGGCCCGCTGTACGGGCTCTCTAGTACTAGAGGTGGTATTCGGTTCTCCCGATAACTTCCGAAGCGAAATATTAACTTTTCACATCACTCCATTCCAAAGTGATTATCAAGCATTACTTGGAAGGGTGGCCTTCGCTCGTTTTAATGCAATACCGCATTATGCCTTTATCAAGCTCAAGATGTCGGGTCCGCGTGGAATCATCAGAGTTAGCGAAAATACCGAACGTTTTTTATGTACGGAAGAGGACACGGCGGCTCTAATAGTCGCGAACTAGCCGACCTCACCAACCAGAAAAAATGGCAGGTCGTCAAGACCACGGACACGGTTAGACGAGTCCGGTGTTCCATCACATATACATGAGACGGGTTTGATGATCAAACCCTCATAAACGGTACCAGGGGCTCCCCGCGAGTAATCAGGGACAGCTCGGCTCAACTTGACTTCTCCGGAATTTTGATAGTTCATTGATAATAACCAATTCTTCCTTTTTTGGCACGACAACTTTCACCAAAGTTCTTTCCTTTTACAGATGATAATCGTGCTACACCCGTCCAGGACACGGCACAACGGAGACACAGGCGCAGACGTGCAGCAGGGACCCGCCGAAAGGTTTCTTTTTAGATTAAGACCCTACGTAAACCTTTTTTACTGTCTCTTGTTGCTCATATCCTCCGGATACCGCGCACAACTGAGAAGGATGCTGGCGTTATTGGCATGTGGCCACGCCATGATTTTGCACGTACCTGGACACATGGGGTTTCTTATTAAGGGCATTGTTTAGCCCGGTATATGTTATAAAGACCGAACACCTTAGGGAGTGTTCGGCGTCGCGAGTTAGGCCCTATATGCATCAGCTTCGAATCATGTCTTTGGTCAAATGTTGGGTTTGCCCTGCTCCCACGTTTTGGTACCTTACGTTCCGTTATATCGGCTAAGGTAGCACTGGGAGAACTACTGCGATTGTTTCCTAGTTCATCCGGATGAGCACCTCAGTAGAGAAAGCCAAAAACTGACTGTCGTGATATAGCGAGAGACTGGTCAACCACTCGATGACTCATCGGAATCTTCGGGATTCCTCTACATTAACGAAGGGTCGTTTCCGAGTCATGTACGTACGCGCCCCGTATTCGAACGAGCGCAGAAGTACCAGGGGCTATATAGTAGCCCCACTGTCAAACTCCTATGGCTAAGTGAAAGTGTTAAAGCAATATAGTCTGATTGCCTCGTTCGCTATGCTATCACCTCCTTAACGGACCAAGACATTGGATCAAGTGTGGATATGCATTTTTTGCGAACACCCCTGCATAATATGCGTGGGGGCAGAAGCTGACGACTTCAAACTTTCAGGTTATATACATACATACATAAACGGCCGCACAGGAGGCATCATAGTACTTTCAGGCAAAAGTATAAATACAGCCTTGATAATTCAATAAAACATTGTTTTTACAATGGGAATACATGTCACTAGAACATAATATTCTTCGAGCACCGAGCCTCTATCGAACGAGCGCCTTCAAGAACTTATTCAAAGTAGTGCTCGGCAGCCACTCGGCCTATGGCCGAACCCTGTGTCGCAATAGTGGTGGTCTCCATCTCCGCCCAGTATGTCTTGACACGGGCAAAGGCCATCCGTGCACCCTCTATGCATGCCGATCTCTTTACAGCATCGATGCGTGGCAACACACCAAGAAATTGTTGCACTAAACTAAAGTAGTTATTCCGCCTTGGCCCTCCCGGCCACAGGTGATCCACAACGGACCTCATGGCAAGTTCGGACAACCTATGAAGCTCGGCCCACTCGGCCAATCGCTCATTCAACAGCAGCGGACGGACTGGAGCGTGAAACTGTGACCAGAACAGCTTTTCCACTTTGGGACCTTTCTGATCCTTGAAGTACTCGGCCGCATCAGCAGCACTTGCAGCCAGATCCATGTAGGCGTCCGCAGAACTCCATAGTCGATCCAGAGGAGCATACTTCAGATCTCTGAACTTAGTCCGCAACAAGAAGGGCTTCCCAGACACGATATCTGCAGCTTGATTCAGCTCCTCCTTCGTCGCTCTAATTTTAGAGCGGGCTTCCTTGGCAGCCACCTGGGCCTCCTCCAGGTCCGTCGCCTTCGCCCGGTTTTCTTCTTCAAGAAGCTGGTAACGGTCAGTGGCATCTTTTAACTCTACAGCCATCTTGGCTATTTTTTCCTTGCTCTCGCAATGCGCGGCCTGTTCGGCCCTTAACTCTTCGGCCGCCTTTAGAGCGACCGCATTGCTACTCCTTGCTTGCTCCTTGGCTCGTGCAAGCTCCGCCCGAAGGGTCTCCACGGTGGCAGCTCCATCTGTAGTCACACAACATATTAAAGATACTGGCATCATGCTACTCTTATTATGTGACAATCACCAGAGAAATCACTCACCCTGTGCCTCATCAAGCCGCTTGTTGACAAGCACGATGTCGGCATATGCCGCATCAAGTTGCCGCCTTAGCTCGGCAAACCCATCAGTCCGGCTGGCCACCGGAACTTCAGCCACCTGCACATAAAGGCGGTCTGGTGATTACCTGGTACTATGATCCTCTGTTTGTCGCCGTTTTCGACGACAACCAGAGTCTCAGGGGCTACTATCTCCATAGGGCACACCTAATGTATGCGGTACTATCAAAAACATACACTATTTCACGTACCTCGAAGCCTTGCAGCAGACTCATAAAGGCTTCATGCAAACCGCTTTCAGCGGATGAAATCCTTTCAATTACCGTACCCATTAGCGCACGATGCGCTTCCGATACGGCCGCTTGCCCCAGAAGATCCTTCAGCGCGTCCGACCGCACACTGTACGGACCCTTGCTGTCGCTCTCTTTAAGAGCCGGATACTGGGAATCGTGGGTAGCCAAAGGGTTATCCTCCGGCCTTAGTGGATCTGGAGATACCCTTCGCGACGACACTTCAAGGTTGCCCGCTTCGTGAGGCGGGGTGTCGGGGGGAGACGTTTCGTTCTCCATCATCTCCGGAAGAAGATCCCCCGAAGACGAACTCTGTCGAGATGGGCTACGATCCGAACTACAATTTATAAGCACTGGTTATTGTCTTCGGAAGTAAGGTAGGATATTTCCACTATTAAAGTACTTTTCGATTACTTACAGCTCGGTAGAGGGATGATCTCCACGCAGACACTGTGCGGCAGGAATACCCTTCGAGGCAGGACCCTCTGATGAAGATTTCTTCTCCATTTTGGAAACCTTAGTTTCCAGATCTTCAGAGGTAGTCCTCTTCCTTCCCCGGGGAGAGAGAATGTCAGATTCTTCCCTTTGATTGTCCTCCCTCGCGGAGGTGCTTATCCCCCCGGCTGGAATGAGTAGCGAGTGAGGCCCGCTTTCGCCCTCTTTATCCCCCCATCATCTTCCTTCGAGGGCGCTGGATAAGGCGCCGGCTCGAGCATCTTGTCCAATACCGGATTTTCCAAGCCCTCAGGAAGGGGGGTCGAACACCTGATCATGATCTCCTTTGTTATCCAATCCTGGTCAAAGAGCGGCTCTTTAGAATGATGCCATGATAAATAAAAGGACAGCAGGTTCGGCATGGGATTACTTACTTGGGCAGCAGGGCGGGTGCAGCTCAGGCCCACATCCTCGATGGTGTCCGGACACTCTATTTGGGGTCCGAAGAATGATTTGTACATATCTTCATGCGTCATGCCGAGGAAATGATGAATAACTCGCGGTCCTTCCGAGTTGAATTCCCACATGCGGAGGGGCCGGCGTTTGCAAGGTTGGACTCAACGAACCAGCATAACTTGCATTACCATAACCAGACTGAAATCTCCCTTGAAGAGATCTCGGATACAGCTCTGCAATATTGCCACGTCCTTGGCTGGACCCCCAGCTCAGCCCCCTGCTGATCCATGACATCAGTTGTGGTGGGGGCCCGAGCGAAAGGTGGGGGCATCTACCCACTTGCCACTTCGGGGAGCTGTGATGTAAAACCACTCCCTCTGCCATAATCCGGACACCTCTAGGAAGGAACCCTCTGGCCATGGAGCGTCAGCGATTTTGCTTATTAAATCACCTCCGCACGCTGAGTGCTGCCCCTCGATCATATTCGGCTTCACATCGAAGGTCTTGAGCCATAGGCCGAAGTGAGGGGTAATGCGGAGGAAGGCCTCACACATGACAATAAATGACGAGATGTTAAGAAGGGAATCTGGGGCTAGATCGTGAAAATCCAGCCTGTAATAGAACATAAGACCCCTAACAAAGGGATCCAGAGCGAGGCCTAGTCCTTGGAGGAAGTGGGAGACGAACACAGCGCTCTTGTTGGGTTCGGGAGTAGGGACAACCTGCCCTCGGGTGGGCAGCCTATGCGAAATTTCGGTGGTCAGATATCTGGCCTCCCTCAACTTCTTGATGTCCTCCTCTGTGACGGAGGAAGGCATCCACCGACCTTGAAGGTTGGATCCGGACATAGTTGAAGGTCTGAAGCACCTGACCTGAGCTTTGGGTGTTAGAATTCGAGGCTGGGGAAGGATTCGATTGAGCACGGGAGGGAAAAAAGAAAAAGTCTCGTCCTGTTTATAAAGAGGGTGAACATCAGGCGTCCTCCTCGTGGTCGTTTGGGACTTGCCTAAGATCTAGGAGTCATATCAACAGGCACGGTTGGGTTACCCACGTTTGTATTGATGAGAATCCCAGGATAAGGGGGACACGATATCTGCTTTGACAAGACGTGTCAAGAAAACTGCCTCACGTTATGTGCGGAGCTGGTTGAGAGAAACAGTTTGAATAATGACTGGGTCATGGCATGATGTCATGCTGTCAAAACATGTCAGCAGATTAGATTTGTGGAAATATTATTCTCTCTACAGTGGTATGTGGAACTTATTTTGCAGGGTCGGACACTGTCCTTGTATTCAAACTCTTCCATGGTGTATTTGGAGGAGGAACCCGCCTTGCAATGACGAAGACAACATTGCGCGCCGGACTCATCGTCATTGAAGCCTGGTTCAGGGGCTATTGAGGGAGTCCTGGATTAGGGGGTCTCCGGACAGCCGGACTATATCCGTTGGCCAGACTATTGGACTATGAACATACAAGTTTGAAGACTTCGTCCCGTGTCCGGATGGGACTCTACTTGGTGTGGAAGGCAAGCTAGGCAATACGGATATGTATATCTCCTCCTTTGTAACCGACCTTGTGTAACCCTAGCCCCCTCCGGTGTCTATATAAACCGGAGGGTTTTAGTCCGAAGGACAAAATACAATCATACCATAGGCTAGCTTCTAGGGTTTAGCCTCTTTGATCTCGTGGTAGATCAACTCTTGTACTACTCATATTATCAAGAACAATCAAGCAGGACGTAGGGTATTACCTCCATCAAGAGGGCCCGAACCTGGGTAAACAACGTGTCCCCTGCCTCATGTTACCATCCACCTTAGATGCACAGTTCGGGACTCCCTACCCGAGATCCGCCAGTTTTGACACCGATGATGGTCTTGGGAACCCACTTGACCAAGGCCTTGGGTGCTTCTTCAAATGCATCAATCTCCTCTTGAAGCTTGTCCTTGCCTTTTTGCTTGTGGTCTTGTGGTGGAAGATCATCTTGAGCTTGTGTCCCCTTGAAAGAAGTAGGATCATACTTCTCTTGTTGAGGAACAAACTTCGTCTTAGGGTATTGATCTTCTTCCCACTCAACTCCATTGGCATTGAACTTTCGTTCAAAACCAACACCTTGATTCTTCCGGTGTCTTCCTTGCTTGCGTACAATTTCCTCAAATTGCTTACTCCTGGCAAGGCTCTTGTAAACACCTTTCTCTATAATTCCCTTCAATAAGCTATTTTCTTGCTCAAGTATAACTTGGCTAAGAGAATCATTAGTGGAGTCAAGAGAGCTACTAGAAGCAACAATATTGGATTTAGCATGATTGTTGTTACTACTAGATGAAGAATCTTTCTTGCTCTTGTTGCTAGATTTAACTTGTGGCATGTAAGTAGACAAGAGTAAACGCTTGGCAATGTAAGAAGAACTTTTCTTGCGAAGATCATCGTCGATTGCCTTTAAAAACTCATGCTCTTGCTCAAGGTTGAGCTTTTCAAAGCGTAGCTTATCATGAGTCTTTAAAAGTTCTTGATGATTTTCCAAAATAGTTTCATGAGCTGACTTAAGAGTGTTTAGTTCTTGAGTTAGACGCTCAATCTCCTTCTTATCATCATCATTCGTTTTATCTTGATTAGCATGATTAATTGACGTTTCATCATAGTATTCATCACTAGCGTTGTCAACAAGTAAATCATCATTACCTAGCAAATCATCTTCATCACTATTGAAATCAACATACTCGGGATGTGTTACCTTTGGACCTTTGGCCATGAAGCACCTTCCAATTCCTTCATTTGGTGAGTCAAATATGTCGTAGGAGTTGGTTGACACAAGTGCTAGACCGGCAACACCTTCATCTTGAGTATATTCGGAGTCGAAATGATAACTTCTTTCGAAGTGATTGTCAGAGTCGGAGCCGGATACCCATTCACCAACATGAGCTTGATGTCTTCTTTTTGTGTAGCTCCTTGATGACTTCTCTTTCCTTTCCGAATCCTTGCTTCTCCGAGAGGGTTTTCGTTCATAACGATCATCTCTACTCCTCCTTTCTCTTGGTGGTGATTCTTATCTTCTACTTCTTCTTTTGGGAGAATCTTCTCTTCTTTTGTACGGAGCCGTACACTCATTGGAGTAGTGTCCGGGTCTTCCACAATTGTAGCAATTATGCTCACAACTAGAAGATCTTTTGTCATTGTAGGACCTTGACTTGGAACTTCTTTCTTTGCTTCCACTCTTGTAGAACTTGTTGAAGTTCTTTACCATTAGGCTCAATTCTTCATTGGAGGTTTGTTTCTCGCTTGATGATGTGGGAGCATCACATGAGGCTTTGTCAGCACCACTTGACTTGTTGTGAAGCTCTTCCTTATCCTTGAGTGACATCTCATGAGCAACAATTCTTCCATTGACTTCCGTTGGCTTGAGATCTTTGTAATTGGGCATCATTTGGATCAATGTGCACATGGTATCGTATTTTCCATCCAAGGCTCTTAGGATCTTCTTGATGATGAATTTGTCGGTCATCTCTTCACTTCCTAAGCCGACAATCTCATTTGTGATGAGAGCAAGCCTAGAATACATTTCAGCGACACCTTCACCATCCTTCATTTTGAACTTGTCAAGTTGACTTTGAAGCACATCCAATTTGGATTCCTTGACAGAGTCGGTACCTTCGTGCATATCAATCAAAGTATCCCAAATTTCCTTTGCATTCTCAAGACGGCTGATTTTGTTGAATTCTTCGGGGCACAATCCGTTGAAGAGAATATCACAAGCTTGAGCATTGTACTGTAGCATCTTCAACTCTTCCGCGGTAGCTTCACAGTTTGGTTCTCTCCCATCAAATAATTCACCTTGCAAGCCAACACACACAATAGCCCAAACGGCGGGGTTATGTCCAAGAATATGCATTTTCATCTTATGCTTCCAAATTAGCAAAATTTGTACCATCAATGTAAGGACCTCTACGGTGGTAATTTCCCTCGCTAGATGCCATACTCTCCTAGGTTGTGAAACCAAGACTATGACCACCAAAAGCTATGGAAATCAAAGCAAATGGAGACCAAAGCACTGATACCACTTGTAGGATCGAAAGTATGTCTAGAGAGGGGTGATTAGACTACTTGACCAAATAAAAGTCTAGCCTTTTCCCAATTTTAGTTCTTGGCAGATTTTAGCAACTTAGCACAAACAAGTAATCGACCAACACATGCAATTCTAAGAGTATAGCAGCATAATGTAAAACAATTGCATATGAAGGTAAAGGGAGGAGTTTGAGGGAGCAAACGCAATGTTGACACGGAGATTTTTGGCGTGGTTCCGATAGGTGGTGCTATCATACATCCACGTTGATGGAGACTTCAACCCATGAAGGGTAATGGTTGCACGAGTCCACGGAGGGCTCCACCCACGAAGGGTCCACGAAGAAGCAACCTTGTCTATCTCACCATGGCCGTCGCCCACGAAGGACTTGCCTCACTCAGGTAGATCTTCACGAAGTAGGCGATCTCCTTGCCCTTACAAACTCCTTGGTTCAACTCCACAATCTTGTCGGAGGCTCCCAAGTGACACCTAGCCAATCTAGGAGACACCACTCTCCAAGAAGTAACAAATGGTGTGTTGATGATGAACTCCTAGCTCTTGTGCTTCAAATAATAGTCTCCCCAACACTCAACTCTCTCTCATAGGATTAGATTTGGTAGAAAGTAGATTTGAGTGGAAAGCAACTTGGGGAAGGCTAGAGATCAAGATTTATGTGGTTGGAATGGAATATCTTGACCTCAACACAAGTGTAGGTGGTTCTCTCTCAGAAAATATGTATTGGAAGTGTAGGCATGTTCTGATGGCTCCCTCCTCGAATGAAGAGTGGGTGGAGGGGTATTTATAGCCTCCACACAAAATCTAACCGTTACACACAAATCACCAAACTCGGTGGGACCGAATCATGAAACTCGGTCAGACCGATTTAGTTCAAAATGTGAACGTTAGGATTCTCGGTGGGACCGACATGTCAACTCGGTGGGACCGATATCGTTAGGGTTAGGGCATAACTTAATCTCGGTGAGACCTATTACACAAACTCGGTGAGATCGATTCACTCATCTCGGTTGGACCGAAGTGTTACGAAAGGGAAACAGAGAGTTTACATTGCAATCTCGGTGGGACCGATTGCTCATCTCGGTTTGACCGAAACGTTATGAAGGGAAATAGAGAGATTACAATCCCATCTCGATGAGACCGAGATCCCTATCGGTGAGACCGAAAAGATTAAGGTTTCTGGCAGTGGCTATGTTAACTGAACTCGGTGGCTCCGGATAGAAAGAATCGGTGGGGCCAAGTTGGATATTTGGTGTGGGACATATGTGGAAGTGAGAAAGTAGTGGAGGGTTTTGGAGCATATCACTAAGCATTTTGAGCAAGCACCTCATTAAGAAACACCTCATCCCTTCTTAATAGTATTCGCTTTTCCTATAGACTCAATGTGATCTTGGATCACTAAAATAGAAAATGTATAGTCTTGTGCTTTGAGCTTGAGCCAATCTTTTATCCTTAGCATTTTGAAGGGTCCACTTTCTAATCCATGCCATGCCAACCATTGAGCTTTCCTGAAATATTCATCTTGGAATAGCATTAGCTCAATGAGCTATATGTTGTTAGGAATTACCAAAACCACCCAGGGGTAGTTGCACTTTCAGCGCGGCTACTATCAGGGAGTCGGCAAGCCAGGAGGTCTTGATGGACTTGTTTTACCATTGTCGAAATGTCTTGTGAACCGGGATTACGAGTTTGATCGAGTTGTTCCGGGAGGAGGATTTTCCTCCGTTGATCATGAGAGCTTGTCGTGGGCCAAGTTGGGACACCCCTGCATGGTTTAAACTTTCGAGAGCCATGCCCGCGGTTATGTGGCAGATGGGAATTTTTAATGTCCGGTTGTAGAGAACTTGACACCAGATTCGATATATACACCAACTGCATGCGTAACCATGACTGTCTCTTTTCGAGTGAGTTCGAGAAGAGAACACGATGGGGTTATGTTTGAACATAAGTAGTTCAGTATCACTTCTTGGTAATTATTAGTTTGAGATCGTTTGCGTAGTTTCTCATCTTACTCTTGTACTTGTAAGTTAGCCACCATACATTGATTAGTCGCTTGCTGCAACCTCACCACTTGTCCATTCCATACCCATTAAGCTTTTCTAGTCTTGATACCCATGGTAATGGGATTGCTGAGTCCTCGTGGCTCACAGATTACTACAACAACGGTTGCAGGTATAGGTAATGCGATGATCTAACATGAGAGTGATGCTTGATTGCTTTTGGAGTTCTTCTTCTTCTTTGATCAAGGGTTTAGGTTCCAGGTCGGGAGCCTGGGATTAGTAGGGTGGATGTCGTTCTTCTTTTTCGTTTGATTACATCCGTAGTCGGATCCTGCTCTTCTGTATGATGATTGCTATGTATTGACAAACTGTTGTATTCATGTTGTAGCTTGTGGAGAGTGTAAGCCTTTATCTTGTATTCTCGTCTATTCAGTACATGGTATGTTGTAATGATATCCACCTTGCTATGCGCTCGAAATGCGATTGTGCCCCGATCATGAATTCATCACGTGATTGGGATAGAACCGCATCTTGGGCGCTACAGAACATCATAGGGAAAAACACTATACAGGAATTCTTTAGTTGTATGGGAACTTTGGTTTGCAATGATATTCCTATTCTTAACAGAATCAATAGTTACTCCAAAGCTATTTCAGCACTTGTTCTTAAAGTTGAAAGAAGATTTATGCATACTCATCCCACTTTGCAAAGACTGTTCTATGAGTTACCTGTCATAAACAACCCTAAGACTAAAAATTACTCTTATCCCCATGAATGAATTTGATTATATAGTGCGAGAGGCTTGAGAGTTCTGTGATTTTTATAATATGAATCATGAACATCCTTTGATAAATGAAATTTTATATGATGAAGATTATATGATGAGATATGTGTTTCGTGATAATTACTTTTGGTGAAAATACTAAAATGGAAGTTCCTCCTTTACATATTATCCAACAAGTTTTTGATGGTATTAATCAACAATATTCTTGGATTGTGAAAGGGAACCAACAAGGGTTTGAAGAAAGTAGCCTCGAGAATGCTAAAATTTTAGTAGATGATGTGTTTCCCATTGTTTTTGAGAAACCTCCTGATAAACACACATCCCAAGATAGACAAACTAAAGATGTCAATACTTGAAACTATGCATTACGCCTAACTAGGGGCGCACTTGTTGGGAGGCAAACCAATATCTATCTTGTTGTGGAACGCAGTAATTTCAAAAAAATTCCTACGCACACGCAAGATCATGGTGATGCATAGCAACGAGAGGGGAGAGTGTTGTCTACGTACCCTCGTAGACCGGCAACGGAAGTGTTGACACAACGTAGAGGAAGTAGTCGTACGTATTCCCGATCCGACCGATCCAAGTATCGAACGTACGGCACCTCCGAGTTCTGCACACGTTCAACTCAGTGACGTCCCTCGAGCTCCGATCCAGCAAAACATTGAGGGAGAGTTTCGTCAGCACGACGGCGTGATGACGGTGATGATGTTCTACCGACGCAAGGCTTCGCCTAAGCACCGCTACGATATGACCGAGGTGGAATATGGTGGAAGGGGGCACCGCACACGGCTGAGGAACGATCACGAGGATCAACTTGTGTGTCATGGGGTGCCCCCTTGCATCAGTATATAAAGGAGGGAGAGGGGGAGGTGCGGCCGGCCCTATGGGGTGCGCCTGGAGGAGTCCTACTCCAACCGGGAGTAGGACTCCCCCCTCTTGCCTTGTTGGAAAAGGAAGGAGGAAGGGAGAAAGAGGAAAGGGGGCGCCGCCCCCCCCCCTTTCCTTGTCCTATTCGGACTAGGGGGGAGGGGGCGCGCGGCCTGCCCTGGCCGGCCCTCCTCTTCTCCCTTATGGCCCATGTAGGCCCAATAACCCCCGGGGGTTCCGGTAACCCCCCGGTACTCCGGTAAAATCCCGATTTCACCCGGAACGTTTCAGATATCCAAATATAGGCTTCCAATATATCTATCTTTATGTATCGACCATTTCGAGACTCCTCGTCATGTCCGTGATCACATCCGGGACTCCGAACAACTTTCGGTACATCAAAACACAAAAACCCTAATTACGATCATCACCGAACTTTAAGCGTGCGGATCCTACGGGTTCGAGAACTATGTAGACATGACCGAGACACGTCTCCGGTCAATAACCAATACCGGAACCTGGATGCTCATATTGGCTCCTACATATTCTACGAAGATCTTTATCGGTCAGACCGCATAACAAAATACGTTGTTCCCTTTGTCATCGATATGTTACTTGCCCAAGATTCGATTGTCGGTATCTCAATACCTAGTTCAATCTCGTTACCGGCAAGTCTCTTTACTCGTTCCGTAATACATCATCCCACAACTAACTTATTAGTTGCAATTCTTGCAATGCTTAAGTGATGTGCATTACCGAGAGGGCCCAGAGATACCTCTCCGACAATCGGAGTGACAAATCCTAATCTCGAAATACGCCAACCCAACAAGTACCTTCGGAGACACCTGTAGAGCACCTTTATAATCACCCAGTTATGTTGTGACGTTTGGTAGCACAAAAAGTGTTCCTCCGGTAAATGGGAGTTGCATAATCTCATAGTCATAGGAACATGTATAAGTTATGGAGAAAGCAATAGCAACAAACTAAATGATCAAGTGCTAAGCTAACGGAATGGGTCAAGTCAATCACATCATTCTCCTAATGATGTGATCCCGTTAATCAAATGACAACTCATGTCTATGGTTAGGAAACATAACCATCTTTGATCAACAAGCTAGTCAAGTAGAGGCATACTAGTGACAATCTATTTTGTCTATGTATTCACACATGTATTATGTTTCCGGTTAATACAATTCTAGCATGAATAATAAACATTTATCATGATATAAGGAAATAAATAATAACTTTATTATTGCCTCTAGGGCATATTTCCTTCATATCTTTCTTTTTGTTTTACATTTTTTTGGTGTCCACATAATTATGCTTCTATTATGATTGTGTTTTTTTGTTTCAATTAATGTTTGTGCCAAGTAAAGCCTTTGGGATGATTTGGTTGATAATTGATTTGATTTTGTGAAAAAATAGAAAATGTTGCGCCTGGTAGCATAATTTTCTAAATTCACTGGAACGTGATAAAATTCTGAACTTTTTACACATGATTGATAGACAAATTGCCCACGTTGTCCTAATTTTTCAGAATGTTTGGAGTAACAGAAGTATTATATATGTTCAGATCATTACAGACTATTCTGTTTTTGACAGATTCTGTTTTTGTTACATAGTTTGCTTGTTTTAATGAAGCTATGGATTGTATCGGGGGTATAAGTCATGCAGAAGCTAGAATAAAGTAGGTATTATGCAATTATAAATATAAATGGGTTTAAAATAGTACCTAAAGTTTATGATTTGCTTGTTATACTAACGGATCTCACAAGGTTTATGTTGAGTTCTGTGTGCCGAAGTTTTCAAATTTTGGGTGAGATCACGATGGATGAAGGAATAAGGAGCGGCAAGACCCTAAGCTTGGGGATTCCCAAGGCACCCCAAAGTAATATTCAAGGACAACCGAGCATCTAAGCTTGGGGACGCCGCGGATGGCATCCCTTCTTTCGTCTACAATCCACTAGTATATTATTTGGAGCTATATTTTTATTCATCACATGATATGAGTTTTACTTGAAGCGTCGTGTATTATATGAGTCTTTGCTTCGTTTGTTTTTTATTTTGCCACAATCATCTTTGCTACACACACCTTTTGAGAGGGACATGCATTTATTTGTGACTTATTAGAATACTCTATGTGCTTAAATTATATCTTTTGAGCTAGGCGGTTACTCTAGTGCTTCACTTATATCTTTTAGAGCACGACGGTGGTTATATTTTAAAGAAATAGTTGCACTCTCATGCTTCACTTATATCTTTTTGAGAGTCTAATAAATAGTAATGGCAATATGCACGGCTTATGAAATTGGTCCTGCTATAGGTATTCAAGAGGCATATAATAAAAACTTTCATGTAGATCACATAATATGATAAGTTTGATTCCTTGCAGTAATTTTGAGATATAGAGATGGTGATATGTTTTTTGTACTAGTGAATAATTGTGGTTTAGTAGAATATTGGTGTTAAGGTTTGCGATTCTCGAAGCATGGACGTATAGTCTCCCGTTATGCTAAGAAGTTGGGCATGATTTATTATTGAGTGTCTTCCTTCGCGTGAAGGTCGGGGGCACGCGATGGCTAACTCATACGACCAACCTCCCCCCTAGGGGCATGCACAGTAGTACTTTGCTTCAAGGGCTAATAGACTTTCACAATAAGTATGTGAGTTCTTTATGACTAATGTGAGTCCATGAATTTTACTCACTCTCACCTTTCCACAATTTGCTAGCCTCTTCGGTACTGTGCATTGCCCTTTCTCACCTCAAAAGTTGGTGAAAACTTCACTAGTGCATCCAAACCCCATGATATGATATACTCTATCACACACAAGCCTCCTTATATCTTTCTCAAAACAACCACCATACCTACCTATCATGACATTTTGATAGCCATTCCGAGATATATTGACATGCAACTTCTACCGTTTCGTTATTAGGACACACATCATCATTGTCATATTGCTTTGCATGATCATATAGCTGACAAAGTATTTGTGGCTCAGCCACCGTTCATCATTATCATACATGTTATGCTAGTATCATTGCACATCCTGGTACACTGCCAGAGGCTTTTATATAGTCATATGTTTCAGTTTTATCGAGTTTGTAATATTGAGTTATAAGTAAATAGAAGTGTGATGATCATCATTATTAGAGCATCGTACCAGAGAGGAAATAAATAAATAAAAAGAAAAAAGAGGCCAAAAAGAGCCCAACACAAAAATGAGAGGAAAAGAGAGAAGGGGCAATGTTACTATCCCTTTCCACACTTGTGCTTCAAAGTAGCAGCATGTTTTTCATATAGAGAGTCTCCTATGTAGTCACTTTCATATACCAGTGGGAATTTTTTTCATTATAGAACTTGGCTTTTATATTCCGATGATGGGCTTCCTTAAATGCCCGAGGTCTTTAGAGCAAGCAAGTTGGATGCACACCCACTTAGTTTTCAGTTTGAGCTTTCATACACATATAGCTCTTAGTGCATCCGTTTCATGGCAATTCCTACTCCTCGCATTGACATCAATTGATGGGCATCTCCATAGCCCGTCGATTAGCAGCGTTGACATGAAACTTTATTCTTTTTTGTCTTCTCCATATTAATATCTACAACCGCATTCTATTCCACCCATAGTGCTATATCCATGGCTTGCGCTCATGTATTGCGTGGTAGTTGAAAAAGTTGAAGCGCGTTAAAAAGTATGAACTAATTGCTTGGCTGACACCGAGGTAGTGCATGATTTATATTTTGTGTTAAGAAGATGGAGCATGATAAGGCTATATGATTTTGTAGGGATAGCGTTCTTTAGCATTTATATTTTGAAAGAGATTATTGTTAGTTAGTATGCCCGAGTATTGATGTCTTTATGTCAAATTATAGACTGTTGCTTTGAATCATTCGGATCTTAATATTCATAAAATAAAGCTTACATGATGAACATGTTAGGTAGCATTCCACATCAAAAATTATGTTTTTATCATTTACCTACGCGAGGACGAGCAGGAGTTAAGCTTGGGGATGCTTGATACATCTCCAATGTATCTATAATTTTTTTATTGTTACATGTTATTATAGTATCAATCTTGGATGTTTTATATAACTTTTTGTGCTATTTTATATCATTTTATAGGACTAAACTATTAACCTAGTGCCAAGTGCCACCTGCTGTTTTCTGCTTGTTTTTGGTTTTCCAAGAAATCAGTACCAAACGAAGTCCAAACGCAATGAAACTTTTTGATGATTTTCTTTCTGGACAAGAGAGACCTTAGAAGCTTCTGGATGAGACCAGACGAGAAGCAAGGAGACGACAAGGCAACAGGGCGCGCCTTGATGCCTTGTGGGCCCCACGTGACTCCGTCTGACCTAATTCCACCTCTATAAATTCTCTAAAATCAGGAAACCAACAGAGAGCCACCCCAAACACTTTTTCCGCCGCCGCAAGTTTCTACTCTTCCGCGATCCCATCTAGAGGCCTTTTCCGGTACTCTGTCGGAGGGGTAATCAGTCACGGAGGGCTTCTACATCATCCTTGCTGCCTTCCAATGATGCGTGAGTAGTTTACGATGGACCTACTGGTCCATAGCTAGTAGCTAGATGACTTCTTCTCTCTCTCTTTGATCGGCAATAGAATGTTCTCGATGTTCTTGGAGTTCTATTTGATGCAATCTTATTTTGTGGTGTGTTTGTTGGGTTCCGATGAATTGTGGGTTGATGATCAGATTATTCATGAATATTAATTGAGTCTTTTCTGAATTCTTATATGGATTATTATTATTATTATAGCATTCTATTTCTCTCCGATCTATTCGCTTAGTTCGGCCAACTAGATTATTTTTTCTTGCAATGGGAGAGGTGCTTTGTGATGGCTTCAATCTTGCGGTGCTCAGTCCCAGTGAAAGAAAGGGACATGCCACATATTCGTATTATTTCCACTAAGGATAAAAAGATGGGGTTTAGTCATATTGCTTGGGTTTACTTTGTCTACATCATGTCATCTTGCTTAAGGCGTTACTCTGTTTTTATTAACTTAATACTCTAGATGTATGCTGGACAGCGGTTGATGAGTGGAGTAATATATAGTAGTAGATGCAGGCAGGAGTCGGTCTACTTGACTCAGACGTGATGCCTATATAAATTATTATTGCCTTGAATATTGTCATAACTATGCACTTTTCTATCAATTGCCCAACAGTAATTTTGTTCACCCACCATATGTTATGTGCTCGAGAGAGAAGTCTTTAGTGAAAACTATGCCCCCCGGGTCTACCTTTACCATATATAAAAACACAAAATTCCTTACTGCACTTTTCTTTATTTTGTATTGCAATTTATCTATTAGACGACCACTATGAGATTTGATCTTTGCAAATAACCGCTGAGGGAATTGATAACCCCCTTGTTTGCATTGGTGGAAGTATTTGCTTTTGTGTGTGCATGTGCTGCTAACGTGGTTCTATGTGGTTCTCCTACTGGATTGATAACCTTGGTTCTTAATTGAGAGAAATATGTATCTCTATCATATTGTCTCATCCTCTCCTCTTCGGGGAAACCCAACGTAGCTGACAAGTAGCAGCCGTCGGGGCACCTCAGGATGGGGCTTCACACCGCGGCCAGGGCAGCTCCTTGGCCATGCGGCAGCCACCGGGACCCCGTGGTTGGTGCTGTTGCCGATGGTCTGCATGGCGACGGGCGCGGATTTGGATCCCGCCTAGATCTGTCATTGATTCTTCACGTGGATGGTCAGCGGCACAATGAGGGCCCCGGTGAGGGGATGGAGGATCTCCGTCGGAGTATTAGCAGCGGCATACGTCTTCATGGCGAAGCTCCATGCGGTTCCATCCAGGCGCGAGATCGGGACAAGGCGGCTTTCGATGAAAATCGCGCCTGGCTGTGGTCTTGGTGGATGATGATGACGTCTCCAACGCCGTTTCCTTCTCGATGCATTGTTGTTGCAGGTCACGCCAACTCGATCGTGATGTTCCGGGGGAAACCCTACATCCGGGTCTACCGGATTGGATGATGACGGCGCCTTCGATGTCGTTCTCCCTCCCGGGGGCATCATTTTAGAGCAAGTGCTGGCTGTAGGGGACAAGAGGAGGAGCAGTGTTACAACTACTGCAAGGCCGATGACACGGCATGGCGTTGTGGAGTTTTGGGGATGGGCGTGTGTGGATGGATACGTGCAGGATGTTAGCATTGTCTGGCACCGTGGTGGCGTCGACGATAGTCCTAGCAAGGTCGGTGCGTTAGTACCTGCTCTGGAAAAGGATCGACGGAAGAGGGCGGCGGCGGCGACCTCTGAGAGTGCGTTGGACCGGTGTGTGTGACCCAGTCCCGGCATTGTGGCTTGGATGGGGCATCCTACTTTAGATGTCAGGCTTTGGTGCGATGTCTATTTGGTATCCGGCTAGGACATTCGGCACCCCTTCATCAAGGGGATAGGAGTAGTGACAGGTGTTGCCAAAATGGTGGCTTCAGGCTTACTGATGTATTACTTTATAAGGTCTTTGTGAATAATTAATAAAATGATTGTATGCATCGCCCATATGCAGAGGTCGGGCGTATAAATATCCTCCTTTTCTAATATTGTGGTCGATTGTTTTGTTGGATTTATCTATGTTGGCTCGGGCTTTAATTATGTTCAAGTGGTGTTTTCTTTTTTATTCGTATATAGTGCATGGGATGGTATTTGTTCTAAGAGACGATATTTGTAATAAGAGGAGAGGATTTTTTTGGATGTGTGGTTATGATGTCCTTATACATTGTGGTCGTTGTGTGAATACCTTATGAGCTCCTATTCCATGATGAAACCATTGAATTTCTACTATATTGTTCACATGGACCGCCACACAAAGCTCCCGCTCTCTCAGCTTGGCTCCCTGCTCCATTCGCCCGCTTAGAATTTTTTTTCGCTCGCTCCACTACTATCTTATGAAAGGCCGACTAACTTTTTTTAATTTCTTAAATCAAAAGATGTTTACATATTTTAAAAATGTTACAAATTAAAAACTATGAATTGTAAAAAATTCTTGAGTATTTAAAAAATCATGGATTTCAAAAAATATTCGCAATTTTGAAATAAAGTTCACTTATCTCAAAAATGTACAAAAGCATAATATATGTTCATAAACTTTAAAAATATTCATAAATTCTAAAAGTATTCATGAATTTTAAAAATATATTGTGGATATTTAGAAATGCTCACAAATTTTAGTAAATGTTAAACAAAAATTTAAAAATAGAAAAGAGAAGTGATGGCTTGCAAGACACACATGATTGTATGAGTATTCCAATAGCTATCACTATCAACGAAGAGCAGATGAGAATATTAATTTTGTATTGTGCCTTGAAAAAATAACAGATTGGTTTGCAACAAGAGTAATAAAAACCATAAAGGTAAATAACATAAAAAAAGCTGTTGAAAATATATGGTTCATCGTCTGCAATGGAAAGGTTGGGCGTGGAGAAACGTTAGATCATGGTGTAGATAAATATGCCAATGCAACAATAAAACTAGTTACCTTGTATCACGATTCTAGGGCATAGACTGTTTGTTCTATAGGCACTCCTCCTTAAGTGGTCGAGTACATAGGAGATCCTGGGTTGCCTAAGACCTCATGTGATGGGATCGTTTGCTTTCCTTTTCAGCCTCTTAGGCATTTGCATCTTGTCTCATTTGAGTCCTATTTATATCTATTGATTCTTCATAATTGTTTTTGTAATGTAACCGGTGATCACCCGCGGAGCCTCTTGGAGGCCAAATGGGGCCACGTCCCCCCCCCCCTTATATAATTGGAAACAAATAGTACTAAGCATTGCATTCGGCCCAGCCCATTGAATCGACAACGACAACACCTCTCCCATGACAACACTAATGCACACTCATCTCTGTTCCTTTTCCTCCAATCAACAGAACCTCTCTCTTTTCTCCAAATCTCCATGGATGAAACCTTCTAGTTATAGCTTTGTAGGTCTTGGACTAAATAGCCAAAGTACCAAGTGCCAACCACCGTCGTCGGCCGGCCCGCCACATGGGGTTAGTGGTTGCCAACCATCGTCGCCCTCCGCCCCTTCGGGCCACCGCAACTAGTGTCGGCTGCCCACCCCTTCTCCTTCTCATTGTCGGGCGCTGGCTGGCTAGCCGCTTCGCATCATTGTCGCCTTATGATTGTTGAAGGTCGAAGGACATGAGCAAGACTGCAACTGCAAGTGACTGAGAGAAATCAAGGTATGTTTCAAAATCAGTGGAAGAAAATGATTCAGTGATTTTTAAACTTTGATAGCCTAATTGCCTATGCATCCATGATTTTTGTGCTATATACATCAATAATGAAGTACAGGTTGGGATCATCCATGATTATTGTGCTATGCTTTCTTTAGTAGCATTGGACATGTTTTGATTCATAGAAGAGATGACGATGCTTTTTGAATTTTTTTTATCTCATGTAACAATAGTGAAACAACAAAGAATGGTATCCCTTTTTTTAAAAGAAACATAGGTTAGGAAAGTATTGAACAAGAACAACCATCAACTCACACCTTTCCCAATTTTCTAGCATTGGTAGAATTTGTGGATCAAAGGCAACAACAAGATGAATATGAACTAGAAGATGAACAAGATATACATTTGTATGTTGATGTTACATTTGTATGTTGCCTTTGATCCACAAATTCCAGTCCACCTTCATGGTAACACCAACATATGTAGGTTAAGCATTCTCCACGTCTCATGTAGCAAATGCCTTTGGCACTTCAACCGCCTGAGGTGAGACACACTCATAGGTGGTTGCCAAAAAACATGTTTCTGGGATGCATGGGATTGGCGTTTATCGTGAACAAAAAAACATGCTTTAGGCAACCATACCTCCAACGGATTACCAAAAAACCTGTTGGAGATGTGGCCTATCTCCGACGGTATGGTAATCATCTTTGATGGATCAAGACATCACTAACTCATCACCTCTCACAGGTGGGGAAGCTGCCATAGATAGGATTTTTCGACCAGAGGTGATGATATGTTCTGTACTAGGCTACTAGCTAGTGAGACAATTTTTTGCGGGAAAAACTTCTGATCTATTCTTCAACTGTCAAGGTAGTACAAAGAACACCAAAAGTAAAAAATTTCATACAGGTCTGTAGACCACCTAGCAATGACTTCAAGCACTGGAGTGAGCCGAAGGCGCGCCGTTTTCATCGTGCCTCCCTCGCTGGAGTCGGGCAAACTATGTTGTAGTATATAGTCGGGAAATCATCATGCTAAGGCCTGGCCATGGGCAGCTCAGCCCGGACAGCCCGACCTAACTCGGCCTGAAAAAGCCCGACCCAGCCTTGCCCACGGGCTGGGCCTATGCGTAGATTTTGAGCCCGATGGCCAGGCCGGGCTCGAGCCCGTCATATTTGAAGTTTAAGGAAGCGGCCCGACTCGAGGCCTGAGGCCTGACGGGAATTTTTTTCATGATGGGCCGGGCTGGGACCTGATTTTTAGGCCCGACTGCCAGGACGGGCCGGGCTCAGGCCTAGGTTTTTTGTGCCGGGCTTTGGTAGGCTAGGCCCGACAAATGCCTAGATATAGGCCCTATGGACCAGCGTACGAGAAAAGCAACCACCGTTGATGAAGACAAGCGTAGATCAGAAGGATCCAACATACAGACACACGAGCACACACGAACAAAGATTGGATCAACATGGATCCGCCAAAGACAAACATCGATCGAACCCTGCGAGATCCCTGTAAACAAACCTCCACGCGCCATCTGACGATGCTAGAAGCACCGCCAGGATGGGGGACCTTAATCCATCATAAGAGAGCCACCACCGTTTTGCCTCTCTGAGCAGGAAAAAACGATAATGAAACTAAAAAATATCCAAAAACGGAGCCCTCCCACCGGCAAGGGCCGGGATCCACCGCACCTCCATAGTCCTAAGGCCACAAGAGGCGAGGTAGACCGGCAGCGGCCAAACAATTTTACGTTGACTATAAATGTACAGAGACACCAACAACGAAATCGTACTATTATGTTATCCATCATGAAAATATGCTTTCACAATTTATTTATTTTGTTTAAATGACATATTTCCAAAGAAATCCATGGTAAAAATGTCAAACAATAGAAATCCCCTTGATGAAATGAATATGACAGGTCAATTGTATTCTAGCTCTAGAATTGTCAAGCTTAGATTGAAAGAAGTAGGTCATGTGCTCCTAAGTACAAAGGATATAGCCAGGTTACATGCATGGTGCCATTCAATATCTTTAGGGATAATTAATTCTATGCCCCTTGAGGGAGTCCTGGATTAGGGGGTCTCCGGACAGCCGGACTATATCCTTTGGCCGGACTGTTGGACTATGAAGATACAAGTTTGAAAACTTCGTCCCGTGTCTGGATGGGACTCTACTTGGCGTGGAAGGCAAGCTAGGCAATACGGATATGTATGTATCCTCCTTTGTAACCGACCTTGTGTAACCCTAGCCCCCTCTGGTGTCTATATAAACCGGAGGGTTTTAGTCTGAAGGACAAGATACAATCATACCATAGGCTAGCTTCTAGGGTTTAGACTATTTGATCTCGTGGTAGATCAACTCTTGTACTACTCATATTATCAAGAACAATCAAGCAGGACGTAGGGTATTACCTCCATCAAGAGGGCCCGAACCTGGGTAAACATCATGTCCCCTGCCTCCTGTTACCATCCACCTTAGACGCACAGTTCGGGACCCCCTACCCGAGATCCGCCAGTTTTGACACCGACATTGGTGCTTTCATTGAGAGTTCCACTGTGTCATCACAATAAGGCTTGACGGCTCTTTTGATCATCGCTAGCGATGCGATCCAGGGTGAGGCTTTCCTCCCCGGACAGATCTTCGTATTCGGCGGCTTCACACTGCGGGCCAATTCGCTTGGCCATCTGGAACAGATCGAAAGGTACGCCCCTGGCCATCAGGTCAGATTTGGAAACTTGAACTACACGGCTGACATCCGTGGAGACTTGATCTTCGACGGATTCGATCCCATGCCGGACGCGCCGCACAATCGCGATGACCAAGACGTAACTCTGCCGTCGGACAGTGCTCGGGAGATCGCATCCGCAGCTACTCCGGCCGTTAATCCGGAGCAAATCGTGCCATCCGAGAGCAGAGGGATAGACCCCGCCATGGAGGCCGCACTCTCGGCGGCGATAGAGCCAGATACTGACTTCACCCCTTTCGAGAGCCGCGTCTCCGAACCACTAGATTTATCCCCGGCCTCGAACTCCGAGCCGCTCACATCCGCGCCCGTCGAATCCGACTGGGCGCCAATCATGGAGTTCACCTCCGCGGATATCTTTCAGCACTCGCCCTTCGGAGATGTGCTAAATTCATTAAGGTCTCTCTCCCTGTCAGGAGAACCTTGGCCGAACTATGTCTGGCTAGAATGGGATGCGGACGACAAAGAAATTCGCGGCCCACCCACCACCCACTTAGTAGCCACTGTCGATGACTTAACCGACATGCTCGACTTCGACTCCGAAGACATCGACGGTATGGACGACGATGCAGGAGACGAACCGGAACCACCGCCCACAGGGCGCTGGACTGTTACTTCATCACATGATGTATACATGGTGGATACACCCAGAGAGGGAAATGGCGAAGAGACAACGGAGGATGCACCCTCCAAGCAACCCAAGCGCCGACGTCAGCGGCGCTGCTCTAAGTCCCGCCATAGCAAAAACAGCGATAACAGCGCAAGAGGAAATAACAGTCCACCCGACTCTGGAAGAAACGACAACTGCACCACCCCGGTGGCAGAGCACGATCAAGATGCAAACTGCAAACATAGTACGGATCCGATTTTCGAACATGATGACGCCAAAGATAAGCCTCATCAAACCCCGTCGGGGGAAGAAAACAGTCCGGACGAAGATGCACGCATCATCCCGGAAACACACTTGGAGCAAGAGAACCTCCGCAGAAGGCTTATTGCCACAGCGAGGAGCCTGAAGAAACAGAAGCAAAGTCTCAAGGTAGCACAAGATACGCTCAACAGCAGGTGGAACAAAGTAACAAAGTATGGTGGAAGCTACCATAAAAATAGCTATCCAAAGCGCAAGCTATTACCGGAATTCGACGATGAGGCCTTAGAGCCCACACAGCCGGAGAATGATACGGCCAACCGGCCGGATCCACCACCTTGTGAGCGCGATAGAGCGGCTCACAAGGTCGCGCATAAGTCAACACACGATCTACGTGAGAACTTGCGCCAAAAATCCGGCGCGACCAGATCCATCTACGGATCTAGGAAGCGCGCTCTAGTACAAAACCAAAACCGAATACTACAACCGTCTGAACACCATGGCACATCCCAATACAGGGGTGCCGCACACCTCCTATGTTTCACCGATGAAGTGCTAGATCATGAATTCCCAGAGGGATTCAAACCGGTGAACATAGAGGCGTACGATGGGACCACAGACCCTGGAGTCTGGATAGAGGACTTCATACTCCATATTCATATGGCTCGTGGAGACGATCTCCATGCCATTAAATACTTGCCCCTCAAGCTTAAAGGGCCAGCTCGGCACTGGCTGAAAAGCCTCCCCGAAAACTCAATTGGAAGTTGGGAGGAGCTCGAGGACGCTTTCCGGGCCAATTTTCAAGGGACTTATGTCCGACCTCCGGATGCAGACGATTTAAGTCATGTAGTCCAACAGTCCGGAGAGTCCGCCCGAAAGCTTTGGAACAGGTTCCTCACCAAGAAGAACCAAATCGTCGACTATCCGGATGCCGAAGCCTTAGCAGCTTTTAAACACAGCGTCCGAGACGAATGGCTCGCCAGACACCTCGCCCAAGAAAAACCGAGAACGATGGCAGCCCTAACAAGCCTCATGACCCGCTTTTGTGCGGGCGAGGACAGCTGGTTGGCCCATAGCAGCACCAGCGACCCAAGCACATCCGAAGTTAGGGATGGCAATGGTAAACCACGACGCAACAAAAATAAGCGTCGAAATAAAGAAGGTAGCCCAGATAACACGATGATAAACGCCGGATTCAGGGGCTCCCGACCAGGTCAGCGGAAAAAGCCTTTCAAAGGCAGCAGAGAAGGACAATCTAGCCTAAACAAAATTCTTGACAAACTCTGTCAGGTTCACGGCACCCCAAACAAACATGCAAATCATACCCATAGAGAATGTTGGGTCTTCAAGCAGGCCGGTAAGCTAAACGCCGAACACAAAGGGGAAGAGACACCAAGCGAAGACGAGGATGAACCTCACCAGCAAAGTGCCGGAGGACAGAAAAAGTTCCCGCCAGAGGTTAAAATTGTAAACGTGATCCATGTGACAAAGAGGAGAAGCAATCATGCACTCCGATGCACACGAGCCATAGAGCCCGTCACCCCTAGGTTCAACCCCTGGTTGGCCTGCCCGATCACTTTTGATCGTAGGGATCACGATACAAATATGCGGCGTGAAGGACTGACGGCCTTGGTGTTAGACCCAATCATAAATGGGTACCATTTCACGAGTCCTCATGGACGGTGGCAGTGATCTAAATCTGCTATATCAGGACACAGTCCGCAAAATGGGGATAGACCCGACACTAATTCTCCATAGTAATACTACCTTC
This sequence comes from Triticum urartu, assembly GCF_003073215.2. Lineage (NCBI taxonomy): Eukaryota > Viridiplantae > Streptophyta > Magnoliopsida > Poales > Poaceae > Triticum > Triticum urartu. The sequence continues at coordinate 468,482,914 of NC_053023.1, forward strand.
AAGGGAGTAATACCAGGCCAAGAGGCCCGTTGTACGGGCTCTCTACTACTAGAGGTGGTATTCGGTTCTCCCGATAACTTCAGAAGCGAAACGTTAACTTTTCACATCGCTCCATTCTGAAGTGATTATCAAGCACTGCTCGGAAGGGCGGCCTTCGCTCGTTTTAATGCAATACCGCATTATGCCTTTCTCAAGCTCAAGATGCCCGGTCCGCATGGCATCATCAGAGTTAGCGGAAATACCGAACGTTTTTTATGTACGGAAGAGGACGTGGCGGCTCTAACAACCGCGAACTAGACGATCTCACCAACCAGAAAAAATGGCAGGTCGTTAAGACCACGGATACGGTTAGACGAGTCCGGCGTTCCATCACATATACATGAGACGGGTTTGATGATCAAACCCTCATAAACGGTACCAGGGGCTCCCTGCGTGTAATCAGGGACAGCCCGGCTCAACTTAACCTCTCCTGAATTTTGATAGTTCATTGATAATAACCAATTCTTCCTTTTTTGGCACGGCAACTTTCACCTAAGTTCTTTCCTTTTACAGATGATAATCGTGCTACACCCGTCCAGGACACAGCACAACGGAGACACATGCGTAAACGTGCAACAGGGACCCGCCCAAAGGTTTCTTTTTAGATTAAGACCCTGCATAAATCTTTTTTACTGTCTCTTGTTGCTCATATCCTTCGGATACCCAGCACAACCGAGAAGGATGCTGGCATTGTTGGCATGTGGCCACGCCAGGATTTTGCACGTACCTGGACACATGGGGTTTCTTATTAAGGGCATTGTTTAGCCCGGTTATGTTATAAAGACCGAACACCTTAGGGAGTGTTCGGCGTCGTGAGTTAGGCCCTATATGCATCAGCTTCGAATCATGTCTTTGGTCAAATGTTGGGTTTGCCCGGCTCCCACGTTTTGGTACCTTACGTTCCGTTATATCGGCTAAGGTAGCACTGAGAGAACTATTGCGATTGTGCCCTGGTTCATCCGGATGAGCACCTCAGTAGAGAAAGCCGAAAACTGACTGTCATGATATCGCGAGAGACTGGTAAACCACTCGATGACTCATCGGAATCTTCGGGATTCCTCCACATTAACGAAGAGCCGTTTCCCGGTCATGTACGTACGCGCCTCGTATTCGGACGAGCGCAGAAGTACTAGGGGCTATATAGTAGCCCCACTGTCAAACTCCTATGGCTAAGTGAAAGTGTTAAAGCAATATAGTATGATTGCCTCGTTCGCTGCGCTATCACCTCCTTAACGGACCAAGACATTGGATCAAGTGTGGATATGCATTTTTTGCAAACACCCCCGCATTATATGCGTGGGGGCGGAAGCCGACGATTGCAAACTTTCAGGTTATATACATATATACATGAACACCGCACAGGAGGCATCATAGTACTTTCGGGCAAAAGTATAAATACAGCCTTGATAATTCAATAAAACATTGTTTTTACAATGGGAATACATGTCACTAGAACATAATATTCTTCGAGCACTGAGCCTCTATCGAACGAGCGCCTTCAAGAATTTCTTCAAAGTAGTGCTCGGCAGCCACTCGGCCTACGGTCGAACCCTGTGTCACAACAGTGGTGGCCTCCATCTCCGCCCAGTATGTCTTAACACGGGCAAAGGCCATCCGCGCACCCTCTATGCACGCCGATCTTTGTACAGCATCGATGTGTGGCACAACACCAAGGAATTGTTGCACTAAACTAAAGTAGCTATTCGGCCTTTGCCCTCCCGGCCACAGCTGATCCACAACGGACCTCATGGCAAGTCCGGACAACCTATGGAGCTCGGCCCACTCGGCCAATCGCTCATTCAACAGCAGTGGACGGACTGGAGCATGAAACTGTGACCAGAACAGCTTTTCCACTTCGGGACCTTTCTGATCCTTGAAGTACTCGGCCGCATCAGCAGCACTTGCAGCCAGATCCATGTAGGCGTCCGCAGAACTCCATAGACGGTCCAAAGGAGCATACTTCGGATCTCCGAACTTAGTCCGCAACAAGAAGGGCTTCCCAGACACGATATCTGCAGCTTGATTCAGCTCCTCCTTCGTCGCTCTAATTTTGGAGCAGGCTTCCTTGGCAGCCACCTGGGACTTCTCTAGGTCCGTCGCCTTCGCCCGGTTTTCTTCTTCAAGAAGCTGGTAACGGTCAGCGGCATCTTTTAACTCTACAACCATCTTGGCTATTTTTTCCTTACTCTCGCAATGCGCGGCCTGTTCAGCCCTTAACTCTTCGGCCGCCTTTAGAGCGGCCGCATTGCTACTCCTTGCTTGCTCCTTGGCTCGGGCAAGCTCCGCCCGAAGGGTCTCCACGGTGGCAGCTCCATTTGCAGTCACACAACATATTAAAGATATTGGCATCATGCTACTCTTATTATGTGACGATCACCAGAGAAATCACTCACCCTGTGCCTCATCAAGCCGCTTGTTGACAAGCACGATGTCGGCGACTGCCGCATCAAGTTGCCGCTTTAGCTCGGCAAACCCATCAGTCCGGCTAGCCACCAGAGCTTCATCCACCTGCACATAAAGGTGGTATGGTTATTACCTGGGACTATGATCCTCTGTTTGCCGCCGTTTTCGACGACAACCAGAGTCTCAGGGGCTACTATCTGCATAGGGCACACCTAATGTATGCGGTACTATCAAAAACATACACTATTTCACGTACCTCGAAGCCTTTCAGCAGACTCATAAAGGCTTCATGCAAACCGCTTTCAGCAGATGAAATCCTTTCAATTACCGTATTCATTAGCGTACGATGCGCTTCCGAGATGGCCGCTTGCCCTAGAAGATCCTTCAGTGCGTCCGACCGCACACTGTACGGACCCTTGTTGTCGCTCTCTTTAAGAGACGGATACTGGGAATCCCGAGTAGCCAAAGAGTTATCCTCCGGCCTTAGTGGATCTGGAGATACCCTTCACGACGACACTTCAAGGTCGCCCGCTTCGTGAGGCGGGGTGTCGGGGGGAGGCGTTTCACTCTCCATCATCTCCGGAAGAAGATCCCCCAAAGACGAACTCTGTCGAGATGGGCTACGATCCGGACTACAATTTATAAGCACTGGTTATTGTCTTCGGAAGTAAGGTAGGATATTTCCACTATTAAAGTACTTTTCGATTACTTACAGCTCGGTAGAGGGCTGATCTCCGCGCAGACACTGTGTGGCAAGAATACCCTCCGAGGCAGACCCTCTGATGAAGATTTCTTCTCCCGTTTGGAAACCTTAGTTTCCGGATCTTCAGAGGTAGTCCTCTTCCTTCCCCGGGGAGAGAGAATGTCAGATTCTTCCCTTTGATTGTCCTCCCTCGCGGAGGTGCTTATCCCCCCGGCTGGAATGAGTAGTGAGTGAGGCCCGCTTTCGCCCTCTTTATTCCCCCCATCATCTTCCTTCGAGGGCGCTGGATAAGGCGCCCGCTCGAGCATCTTGTCCAATACCGGATTGTCCAAGCCCTTAGGAAGGGGGGCCGAACACCTGATCATCATCGCCTTTGTTATCCAGTCCTGGTCAAAGAGTGGCTCTTTAGAATGATGCCATGGTAAATAAAGGGACAACAGGTTCGGCATGGGATTACTTACTTGGCCAGCGGGGCGGTTGCAGCTCAGGCCCACGTCCTCGGTGGTGTCCGGACACTCTATTTGGGATCCGAAGAACGATTTGTACATCTCTTCGTGCGTCATGCCGAGGAAATGCTGAATAATTCACGGTCCTTCTGGGTTGAATTCCCACATGCGGAGGGGCTGGCGTTTGCAAGGTTGGACTCGACGAACCAGCATAACTTGCATTTCCATAACCAAACTGAAATCTCCCTCGAAGAGATCTCGGATACGGCTCTGCAGTATTGGCACGTCCTTGGCTGGACCGCAGCTCAGCCCCCTGCTGATCCATGACATCAGTTGTGGTGGGGGGCCTGAGCGAAAGGTGGGGGCAGCTACCCACTTGCCACTTCGGGGAGCTGTGATGTAAAACCACTCCCTCTGCCATAATCCGGACACCTCTGGGAAGGAACCCTCTGGCCATGGAGCGTCAGCGATTTTGCTTATTAAATCACCTCCGCACGTTGCGTGCTGCCCCTCGATCATCTTCGGCTTCACATCAAAGGTCTTGAGCCACAGGCCGAAGTGAGGGGTAATGCGGAGGAAGGCCTCACACACGACAATAAATGACGAGATGTGAAAAAGGGAATCTGGGGACAGATCGTGAAAATCCAGCCTGTAATAGAACATAAGACCCCTAACAAAGGGATCCAGAGCGAGGCCTAGTCCTTGGAGGAAGTGGGAGACGAACACAATGCTCTCGTTGGGTTCGGGAGTAGGGACAACCTGCCCTTGGGCGGGCAGCCTATGCAAAATTTCGGCGGTCAGATATCTAGCCTCCCTCAACTTCTTGATGTCCTCCTCTGTGACGAAGGAAGGCATCCACCGACCTTGAAGGTTGGATCCGGACATAGTTGAAGGTCTGAAGCACCTGACCTGAGCTTTGGGTGTTAGAACTCGAGGCGGGGGAAGGATTCGATTGAGCATGGGAGGGAAAAAGAAAAAGCCTCGTCCCCTTTATAAAGAGGGTGAATATCAGGCGTCCTCCTCGTGGCCATTTGGGACTTGCCTAAGATCTAAGAGTCATACCAACAGGCACGGTTGGGTTACCCACGTTTGTATTGATGAGAATCCCATGATAAGGGGGACACGATCTCTGCTTTGACAAGACGTGTTAAGAAAACCGCCTCGCGTTATGTGCGGAGCTGGTTGAGAGAAACGGTTCAAATAATGACCGGGTCATGGCGTGATGTCATGCTGTCAAAATGTGTCAGCAGATTAGATTTGTGGAAATATTATTCTCTACAATGGTATGTGGAACTTATTTTGCAGGGTCGGACACTGTCCTTGTATTCAAACTCTTCCATGGTGTATTCGGAGGAGGAACCCGCCTTGCAATGCCGAAGACAACACTGCGCGCCGGACTCATCATCATTGAAGCCTGGTTCAGGGGCTTCTGAGGGAGTCCTGGATTAAGGGGTCTCCGGACAGCTGGACTATATCCTTTGGCCGGACTGTTGGACTATGAAGATACAAGTTTGAAGACTTCGTCCCATGTCCGGATGGGACTCTACTTGGCATGGAAGGCAAGCTAGGCAATACGGATATGTATGTCTCCTCCTTTGTAACCGACCTTGTGTAACCCTAGCCCCCTCCGGTGTCTATATAAACCGGAGGGTTTTAGTCCGAAGGACAAAATACAATCATACCATAGGCTAGCTTCTAGGGTTTAGCCTCTTTGATCTCGTGGTAGATCAACTCTTGTACTACTCATATTATCAAGAACAATCAAGCAGGACATAGGGTATTACCTTCATCAAGAGGGCCCGAACCTGGGTAAACATCGTGTCCCCTGCCTCCTGTTACCATCCGCCTTAGACGCACAGTTCGGGACCTCCTACCCGACATCCGCCGGTTTTGACACCGACACCCCTTGTTGTGTCCCACTGGACAGTTTTACCCCTAGTTTCCAAAAACCCTCGTTTCTGTCCAAGGCACTATACTCCACTTATGTTTTTGCCCTTTGACCGTCACTTCCAAAACTTCACAAAAAAATCATACTAACTCAAAAATGCAAATAATATATCAAAATATTCAGAAAAACATCACCTATGTGTGCATGTCATTTGCATTCATGACAAAAGTGTTGGAAAGTCCCCATCTCAATTTGACCTCATATGATCTCGCATGAACAATAAATTTTGAAAATTTGAAAAAAAAAATCTACATTTTTTGTGGCAAACAGTGAAAATGTTTTGAGTTCTTGCAAAATTTCATCAGGGAATGACATTCGCGAAAGTCATGGCCAAAAACCAAAATCAGCGCTCCAAAATGCTTTTGTTTTGGAGCATCAATTATGTTTTTTCATGACTTCCACGAATGTCATTCCCTGATGAAACTTGGCAAGCATAGAAAACATTGGTCAATGTTTGCCATAGAAAAAAATATAATTGCTTGAATTTATTTCCAATTATTTCAGATTTTATTGTTCATGTTATGATCATATGAGCTCAAACTGAGATGGGGACTTCGCAATACATTTGCCATGAATGCAAATAGCATGTACATATAGCTGATGTTTTTCAGAACATTTTGATATCTTATTTGCTTTTTTCGGAGTTAGTATGAATTTGTTATGAAGTTTTTAAAATAACGGTCAAACAGTCAAAGGGCAAAAGTATAAGAGGAGCGAAGTGGCTTGGGCAGAACCGAGGGTTTTTGGAAACTCGGGTAAAACTGCTGAGTGGGACACAACTAGAGGCATCAAATTAATTATCCCAACCTTTACATAGGTGAACTCTATTGACATTTATGTTTTTTTAACTACGGTATTTATCGGTGCATGTTGCCATAAGCCATGTTTGTTACTCCCTCCGAACCATATTAATCGTCATAGATTTAGTAAAAAATTATACTAAATCAATGAGAAATAAAATGGATTAGAGGGAGTAGTATTTTCGTTTAATGAAAGACAAGGTCATTTCCATGCATTACAAGAGAGCCGGTTCCTTTTCTTCTAGATTCTATCTTGAAACTATCTAGTGTCCCGCCAAACACACACAGAGAAAAAGGGTGAATAATAGTGAAGAGATCACATGGTGGGAAAAACCTGGCGCCGTAGAAACCCAGCAGGTGCGCTTACATAATAGATCTTGTCTAGTATAAGTAGAGAAGCTATGATGATCAGTTTGCACTACCATGATTAACCATCAGTGGTTAGAAGTTTTTAGTTGAAGTTCCAGGCCTGATTAAAATAATAATAGTATATTGCAAGCCTATACCTACCTGCTAATTATACTCCACTCTTGAATTTATGTGTTTCAGAGTTTTTAGTTGATGTTTCCGGACCCTTATTGGGTCGTGCATGCACTGCCTCGTTGGAACTTTCAAGATCAAAAGGTTTTAATTAAAAAAAAGATCAAAAGGTTTACTAAGAACCAGTTAAGAGTACTTCGCACACTTTTCCCTCAAGTACGTGATTTTATTCCTCCACGTCCTTGTTTGTTCTTGTTACGAGGTGTTCAATACTCATGTTCCTTTCAGTTTGTCATTTTTGACTTTTGAGCGAAGGAAGCTTCAGAGAAGTCCCCATATAACTATTGAGGAAAAGAAAACATGATGGGCACCCACAAAGGCTTATAAGGATTTATGCCTTCTAGGTTTATTAAGATTTTTTCTAAAGAAGAATAACCCAAATCTTATTGCACAAAGGGTTTATCACTAATTAATAAAATGATGTCAAGCATTGATGCTATCGGCGAAAAGAATAAACATGAAGACATCTACATTGAACCTATAGGGACGGTGCCCACAAGGGAGCTCGTGTTCGTGGGCAAGTCTATGTCTCTCTTTTAACGAGACGAAAACAGAACTCACTTACACGGAGTCGGTAGTGGGCCGGACCAGTAGCCATATCGTTTCGTCATGCGGACGTCACGCATGTGTTTTTTTTTTCTTCTAAAAATGATAATCATGCATTTGAAAAATGTTAAACATATATAAAAAACATGTTTTAGATGTATACGAAAAATGTAAAATGTGTATAAAAAAGGTAGGCATCAAAACATATACAACCTCTGTTTCTAAATATAGGACGTTTCTGCAATTTAATTTGCCTCTGTTCCTAAATATAAACGTCGTCTATTTAGGATCGGATGTAGTATTTGAAAACATATTAGGCATGTATTTAAAAGATATCAAACATGTATAAGAAATGTTCCTAATGTATACGAAAATTTACAATTTGTGTGAATAAAATAGACATGTGTTAAAAAAGAAAAAGAAAAATAAAAATAAAAACCAGTGAAAAGTTGAAAACTAAAGAGAAAAATAAAGAAACCGATTGCAAGCCAATGAAAAAACCAGAGAAAAAACTAGCGCGCGACAACGGTATTGGGCCGGGCTAGCAACAGCAGGTTGTAGGCAAGACCATTACTTCTTGGAACAGGAGAGACTATGCATTGCTTAGCGCGAGATCGTATGAGTGCTTGCCTGAATCGCCTGCGCCAATGGGTCGGCCCAGGACATGGGCCTTCAGCGCCTTTTCCCCTATTTTTAAATTTTTATTTTCTTTTTTCACTTTTGTTTATATTTCAAATTATTGCATATATATTATCAAAAGCATTGTACATAATTTTTAAAAATTGTTAATCATGTATTTAAAAATGTTAAATGTGTAAAAATTGTTTAAGATGTAAAAAATATACAACATGTATGAATAGAATTATATATCAAAACATGTAAATGAAAAAAGTAATTATGTATTAATTTTTTAAGCATGTATAAAAAATGTTCCTGATGTATACAGACATTGTACAAGGTGTATGGAAAAGTAGACATAAATAAATATTTTTTCGCAAAAAATGTATTTTAAAAATGTTAATAATATAACATGTATAATATTTCCATATGTATATAAGAATGTGTATGAAAAATATAGACATCAAAATATGTATTTAAAAAATGTTAATCATGTATTTGAACGTGTCTAACAAAATGTTCATAGTCTGTACAGAAAATATACAAGGTGTGTGGAAAAAAGCAGACACCAAAAGATATGTTTGAAAGAATGTTAATCATATGTTGGAAAAAACTAAATGTGTATGAAAAGATACAAACAACACAGCATGTACTTACAAAAAAAATGTTAATCATCCCTTGGAAAGCAGTTAAACATGTATAAAAAATATGTTTTATGCATATAAAAAATGTACAATGTGTATTAAAATATTGCCATCGAAACATGTATTTAAAAAAATTGTAATCATATATTTGAAAATCGTTAATTTGTATAAATATGTATATAGTGTATATGAAAATTTTAGACTTGTGTTGAAAATCCCCGAGGAAAACCATAAATGGAAGAAAAAGAAAAATAAATAAAATAAAACCATTGCAATATGATGAAGAAACCAAAAAAAGAAAATCGAGAAAAAACAGAAGTATAACAGAGAAAAATCGCAAATACTGGTGAAAAAGGAAAGAAAATCAAAGTATGTGCTGCTAAGCCCAACCCTCGCCTCAGCGCAGCTGAGCAGTCCCACGCCACCCCGCGTCTTGTGGGAAAATGGCCCCGCCGACACCAACGCCATGCGGGCTTCCCATGATGTCCTTTGGTGTGACGAGGGAAGAAGATAAGGGAAACAAGGGCGGTATTACGAGGTGGAGGCCAATGGCTAATGTTTTCTACCGGGCGAGTCAAATCCGCTAAGGTTATAGGGATATTATAGGCAGACCTGGTCGGCAAGTTCCTTTCTCAGCGTCGCAGTGAATTACTATAATCTCTTTCGGTCGAGCCGTGGCCTCTCAATCCGCAGATGAAGAGACCCTTTTTTGACAAGCAATAGCAGGAGCTCTGCATTTTCATTATAGGGTGAAGAGAGCCTTGAGAAGACAGACAATTGGATAGTAAGCTTTAATTGTATTTTGAAAATCTGAATTTAGCAAAATCTGTTCCTGGCAGTTATAACAGTCGTCGCAACACAGAGTACAAGTTTCAGAACTTGCAAAATGGAAACAGTTGGTGTGTAAAGACGTAGTAGCTTCATTCAGTTAGTTCTGACTATATCCAGTCGTTGAGTGATATTCTTAAAAACTTCGTCAGAATCAGAGGTATTGAGGATACACTGAATAATCTAGTTTCCTATATTTACGAAATGCTTGTGAAACATTGTCACCTTTGTACGAATTTGTTGGTACAAATTCTACATGGTGATGTTTATTACCAATAGTATACTGCTCCTGAAACGTACCCCCTGTCAGAGTATAAACTTGTGGCTAATCTATGCAGGTTGCTCTGCCATATCAGGCATTACACAATCACATTCAGACTATAATTTGTGGCTAGTCATGTGAGTCGCTAGGAGTCAGGACTCAGAATTGCATTGACTTGACCTGCATGCATGTTGATAGATTCACCCTACATTTTAAATATGTATGAGTACCAAACTGCTGAATGTGGCTTGATTTATGCCCGCTAACTCTGCTGAGCACGTTATTGTTCGTAAGTTGATACCAGAACGATTTTCCGTTACAATTTTTAAACTCAACGTCCATCTCAACAACAACAGATAAAGAACCACCTGATTAGATCATTATGGTAAATTGGAACGCCAGCTGAACATAAACTACACACATGGGCATGAAAAATGAAACATCAGGATTCATTGATCCTGGTTATGGATCCTGCTGCAATTGCAATAGTAAATGTGATCTCAGATCTGGCAAAGGTATACCCTTCAACTTTCATGCAAGTTGGATTGGGCAAAGATTGCTTGGGTCAGAAGATTTTCTAGAAGATCTCACGCACATTATTTGAGAGAGAGAGAGAGAGAGAGAGCACCTAATTAAGCGTGTTCCATTGCCGCCCCCCTGCAAGATTGGACTGATCACCAAGTCAAGTGGAGGAAATCTCCCCAGGATGACAGACTTAAACTAAGTGTTCTCTTCAAAAGCTTTGCATGCGGTGCCCACTGGCTACTAACTTAATTGATTAATTGGTTAGTTACCATTAGAAAAATTAGCCAAGAGTCTTGCTTCACATGTTGCCCATAACGTTTGGACCAATGCATTGGTAGCCTCTTCCCTTCTTTACATCAGTGCATACATATAAGAGAGAGAAATTGAGCCTCTGCCCTGCTTCCATGGCATGAGTGAGCTTGGATTGAAAGTGTTGCCATCAGGGCCTTAAAGGTGATGGTTGCTCATGGAACTAATGATCAATGATTAATTTGGCTGAGATTGCAAGGCACATGCATAGGGAAGTGCCATTGATCATTGCCTTATGATGTCAAGCTAGAAAACTAGTAAAGCATGATTAGTAACATGATGGAATGGTCTTAAAGGGCAATTAAAGGTATTAGAATACAACTACATACGGCTTCTCAGCTGGTTCGCAGAAAGATTGTTGTCATGGCTCATAAACAAAACAGAAGAGATACAACAGTACTCTGTCTGCAGGCTGAGGCTACCACTCATCTATGTTAGAGCTGAAATTGTCATGCAGAGCAGGCACCTCTTTTTTGACAAGTCCTTTTATGGTAGAACAACTCGATTTAGACCGTTTATTTTTGTTGTTCGATGGTCCAGATGAGCCAATACTACACCTGATTTTCGGCAGTATATTAAGTAACCAGGGGCGTTTTGGGTAGTTCGCAGTTATCCACCCTGCAGGCAGGTTCCTGAAAATATTTTTCAGAGGCGTTTTTAACAGTTCATAGACAACATGAAAAACATGTCAGTCAATTTTTGGACGCCAGCGAGGTCGAGCCGCATCCGCCGCATCGCAGGTGGAGGCGAGTCCGAGGCTTGACACGTGCGGGTGGTGAGGGGCATTTCGTTCTCACCCCGATCGGAATAGCCACTCGCAACGGTGTCGGCGGCAAGGCTTGGACAAGAGCTGGCCAGAGGCGAGGCAGCGCGGAGGCAGAATTAGGATAGAAGGTGAATAGAGCTCGGGGGGAGGGCGGCCATTGGATGCGCATTCAATGGTTCGCACATAATCGACCGAATCGTTTTCCTCCTTTTTTTGCGACCGGAATCGTTTTCCTTTTTAAGGCAAGCATTGGCTAGGTGCTCACTATAAACAGTGGTATCTTTCAGAAATCTATTAGCTAGCTCAGTTCAAAAATAATAATCTATCAGCTAGCTAGTATGTTAGGTTTTATTGCAAGGTCTGTTTGGTATTCGGCTCGGGCTTTCAGCACCCCTTCATTAAGTAGTTAGGAGTTTCTACATATGTTGCCATGATGATGGCTTCAGACTTACTAATGTATTATTTTATAAGGTCTTTATGAATAATTACTAAAATGACTGCATGTATCGTCTAGATGCGGAAGCCGGGGGTCATCTTTTTTTTTTTAAGAAAAAACTAGTATAGCTTAATTCTTGCTAATTTCTTTCAGGTACTCCACTTGGATGTACCGTGTCGGTTTCGGTCACATGGTTTTCAGTGGTTACTTAGAGATTCCGTCTGAGTAATCCGATCGATCTGCTGCTTATATTTAAATCAACAGCCATGACAATCACTCTGTACAACAATTGATTAAGCAGTACGTAAGTAATTGGAGACATTAGCAGGCTGGGCGTTTCACCTTCATTCTTTCCAAGACTCTGGTCCTCCATTTCTCGCATGAGTCCTGACTATACCCTTGAGGAACGACTCAAAGGAGAATAAGCCATGGTTCCATCGGAATTAAAGAGCTGGTCATAGTTTTTGTTAGGAGTAACATGGGCTAAGTGTCTGCTTTTTCCAACTGTCATGCAGAGATAGGGTAGCTGATACCAAATGCTGCAAAAGCCATAGTACCTAATGCCCTAAGATACTAATACGAACCCTTTTAAGCAAGCTGCTTCCATATATGCAAAGCTCTCATTGTCTATTAGAGAACCAGGGTGAAAAATAAGAATAAACACCAATGAGCAGTACTGAAATGTCCTATTTTAATACAAGCCTTTAGAGAGGTACAATGAATCAAATGTAACCTTTTGTGAGGCCTTAAAGAAAGTGAAGAAGGGCATCTGAAAGAAAAGGGAACGGCACATGCTAATCATTTATCGGAGCCCAACTAATCATGTGAGTTCACTTGTTCCTTTGGTCCCATGCATGAAAATATGATTTTCTATTGGGAGGGGAAAATTATGATACTTTTTCTAACTAAAACATCTCTTACTCTCATCATTAGAAAGCTATCATTCGCATCAGAGAGCAATCATAAGAGGCCCTAAAGTGATTTTGCATGCATGATGCATCCACTAACCTGGCCTTTAGACGAGCATGGCTCATGCGCTCCGAAGAATCGATCGAAGAGCACAAGCTTAGATTTTGTGGCAATATTTTGAGGCAAAAACCGTTCATTATTTAACTAATCTTACATTCTTAAAAAAGTTGGTTTTAATTCTCTCAACATATAAAGTGTTCACCTCAACGTCCCACCAAGCAATGGATTTAAGTCTTCTCTTCCACTAAGCGATGCAAAATCAACATGCAAAGTGTCCACCTCAACGTCCCCACTAAACAATGCATTTAGTTCTTTTCTTCCACTAAGTCATGCAAAATCTTCCACATAAGCAAGTCATGCATTTAACTAACAAATTACAATTATTTTTGTATTAGTCTATGCATATAACGCTGCCACATCATATATTCATGTTAGTCATCTTTCACATTTTTGTTCCAAATGACATTTTTAACTGTAATTCAAAACTTTTTATTTTTTAGACATTTTCTTTTATTAATGTTTAAGCTTATATTTTTCTTCATTACATTTAGTTATGTTTGTCAACTATTTACGTACTTCTTAACAAAATTATCGCAACAACGTGTGGGGAGAGAGTCGTCCTCACTACTCTATTTCAGAGTTACATATTAAATCAAAGCCATCTTCTGTTGCAAAACTTTTCTTATTTTTACTTTCTTACTCTTTTACTCCTTATCGGGTGCTCCTTTCTTTCAAATTGTTTCTTACACTACCATCCCACTGCAACGCGTGGGGTATTGTCTAGTTGCCTCTATGTTGTGAGCTCCGGTGAAGATTAGAATTTGCGGCAATATTTTGAGGCAAAAACCGTTCATTACTTAACTAATCTTACATTATTAAGAAGTTGGTTTTAATTCTTTCAACATGTAAAGTGTCCACCTCAACGTCCCACTAAGCAACGGATTTAAGTCTTCTCTCCCATTAAGCCATGCAAAATTGACATGCAAAGTGTCCACCTCAACGTCCCCGCTAAATAATGCATTTAAATCTTTTCTCCCACTAACTCATGCGAAATCTTCCACATAAGCGAGTCGTGCATTTAACTAATAAATTACAATTATTTTTGTATTAGTCTATGCATATACACTGCCACATCATATATTCATGTTAGTCATCTTTCACATTTTTGCTCGAAATGACATTTTTAACTATAATTCAAAACACTTTATTTTTTAGACACTTTCTTTTATTGATTTTTAAGATTATACTTTTTTCATTAGATTTACTTATTTTTGTCAACTATTTACGTACTTTTTAACAAACTTATCGCAACAACGCGTGGGGAGAGAGTCATCCTCACTACTCTATTTCAGAGTTACATATTTAATCCAAGCCATCTTCTGCTGCAAAACTTTTCTTATTTTTACTTTCTTACTCTTTTACTCCTTATCGGGTGCTCCTCTCTTTCTAATTATTTCTTACACTATCATTCCACTGTAACGCGCGAGGTATTGTCTAGTTGCCTCTATGTTATGAGCTCCGGTAAAGCTTATAATCGTACGCTCCGGCCAGACAACGCGAGCCTTGGCCTTGAAATTTGCGTATACCTGCTAGTAATCAACCATCAAATATATGGTACGAATTAATTCGGTTACCAACTGCAGCAACAGGTCACTGCCCCGTCACCATCTTTATTTATTGTGTACGTCCTTCTTATTACATATGGTAATCAACCGTGGATAATATAGTACTTTCTCCTATCCAAATTAATTGACGCTTTTCTAGTGCAACTTTGGGCTTCAATTAACTTGGACAGAAGGGAGTAATATATTTACTTCTATTACTGTATATGCATGCAACGGTTCGCCGACCATTTTTATCTATTGTACACGTCCTTTAATTACATACGTTAACCAACCATGAGAAAAAATCTAATGGTATTTTTCGGAGCAGTCCAAGGTGTTGGTTCACTTTTGGTCATGCTACCTTTGCTTTGCTCTTCTTATTCGAACACATTTGGCATGGCGCTAGAACATTGTTCCGAGATGAGTAATAGATTTAATTTTGTTACTGAATGCATGCAACAGTTCACCCCCCTCGCCACCATTTTTCACTCCTAATTACACAGTAATGAGCCACATAAAACATAGTAATATAAGTGATAGAGGCAAAGGTGTCCCGTCTTTCGATAAGATGGTGGTTATCGTTTTGGAGAAAGTCGACTTTGATGATCCGACTACGAACGTGCGAGGACGTCGCGCCTTAGCAATTGCTAAACCAACTTCGAGAGGTTATTGACCACGCCAGAGCACGATCAACCTGACCACGAATGTCTGTTTCCTGCAGGCAAACGAAGAACAAGCAAGAAACTAAGATAACAATCGAGATATTGCGAATATAAGAGGAAAGCTTTATTGATCAACGTGGGGTTCTGTGACGCCTTTGTCTGGTCGTTGAACACAAACGAAGTACGCGAAGTTGCAGCTATGGCGAACTTTAATCTAAACAAAACCCAAAGTCTAAACGATGCCCTAAGGGCTGTATATATGGAGGAGAGAGAGAGAGGGGGGGGTTCGTGGCCCTTGGAGGAGGGGTCCGAAACCAACCCTAACTCTTGTTTCCCCACACATACGGACTCTAAAAACTGCCTATAATCAAGTATTTCAAAATTACATGGGTCTGGACCAAAAATAAGGTGATGCAGCACCTAGAATAGTTTCTGGACGAAATTTATGAAGTGGCATCTTGTATATTTCGTCCAAGGCTTCATGCACTCATCATGGCGGCTTCAAAGTCCTGGAATCATCACTTGTAACTTCGTTTTTGTTCCCCTTGCGCATGCCATCATCTCCATGCTTGAACTTGCTCCAAGATTCATCTTTCTTGTCCAAGCTAGGCCCTTCATTTATAAGCAAAACAAATGTATCTAATTTAGGCAGCATCATATTCTCATGAACATTATAATCGTTACCAAGAAATGAAAGTACCTGATAATTCAATTGGCGCGCGCGAGCTCTAGTAATTGGTCCAGTATGTATAACAGCAGGGGCTGTGGGTGTAACAATGGCATTGATGTCCTCATCATCCTCCCTTTCTTGAAATGAAGTCGTCCTCGACGAAAGCTCATCTTCCTCACCCAAATAAGGCTTCAAATCTGCAATGTTAAAATTGGGACTAACCCCAAAATCTACAGGCAGCTCAAGTTTATATGCATTATCATTTATTTTCTCTAACACCTTAAAAGGACCATTAACTCGTGGCATTAGCTTTGATTTGCGCAAATTAGGAAATCTACCCTTACGCAAATGTAACCAAACAAGATCTCCAGGTGCAAACACAACGTGTTTTCTACCCTTATCTTCATCAAGTTTATATTTAGCATTCATATGCTCAATGTTTTCCTTAGTTAATTCATGCATTTTTAAAATCAATTCAGCACGTTCTTTAGCATCAAAATTAACCTTCTCCAAAGATGGAAGAGGCAACAAATCAATAGGTGCATGAGGTAGGAAACCGTACACAATTTCAAAAGGGCACATCTTAGTAGTAGAATGCAAGGAAAGATTATAAGCAAATTCAATATGAGGCAAGCATTCTTCCCACATTTTCTTATTATTCTTCAAAACAGCCCTAAGCATAGTAGACAATGTTCTATTGACTACTTCAGTTTGTCCAAGGCAAATGTGTCCCGTCTTTCGATGAGATGGTGGCTATCGTTTTGGAGGAAGTTGACTTTGACGATTCGGCTACGAACGTGCGAGGACGTCGCACCTTAGCAATCGCTAAACCAACTCCGAGAGGTTATTGACCACGCCGGAGCATGATCAACCTGACCATGAAGGTCTGTTTCCTGCAGGCAAACGAAGAACAAGCAATAAACTAACATTGTAATTGAGATATTACGAATACAAGAGGAAAGCTTTATTGATCAAGGTGCGGTTCTGTGACGCCTTTGTCTGGTCGTTGAACACAAACAAAGTATGCGAAGTTGCAGCTATGGCGAACTTTAATCTAAACAAAACCCAAAGTCTAAACAATGCCCTAAGGGATGTATAAATGGAGGAGAGAGGGGGGAATTTCGTGGCCCTTGGAGGAGGGGTCCGAAACCAACCCTAACTCTTGTTTCCCCACACATACGGACTCTAAAAGCTGCCTATAATCAAGTATTTCGAAATTACATGGGCCTGGTCCAAAAATAAGGTGACGCGGCACCTAGAATAGCCTCTGGACAAAATTTATGAAGTGGCATCTTGTATATTTCGTCTAAGGCTTCATGCACTCATTATGGTGGCTTCAAAGTCCTGGAATCATCACTTGTAACTCCGTTCTTGTTCCCCTTGCGCATGCCATCATCTCCATGCTTGAACTTGCTCCAAGGTTCATCTTTCTTGTCCAAGCTAGGCCCTTCATTTATAAGCAAAACAAATGTATCCAATTTAGGCAGCATCATATTCTCATGAACAGTAGAATCGCTACCAAGAAACGAAAGTACCTGATAATTCAATTGGCGTGCGTGAGCTCTAGTAATTGGTCCAGTATGTATAGCAGCAGGGGCTGTGGGTATAACAATGGTATTGGTGTCCTCGTCATCCTCCCCTTCTTGAAATGAAGTCGTCCTCGACGAAAGCTCATCTTCCTCGCCCAAATAAGGCTTCAAATCTGCAATGTTAAAAGTGGGACTAACCCCAAAATCTGCAGGCAGCTCAAGTTTATATGCATTATCATTTATTTTCTCTAACACCTTAAAAGGACCATCAACACGTGGCATTAGCTTTGATTTGCACAAATTAGGAAATCTATCCTTACGCAAATGTAACCAAACAAGATCTCCAGGTGCAAACACAACATGTTTTCTACCCTTATCTCCAGCAAGTTTATATTTAGCATTCATACGCTCAATGTTTTCCTTAGTTAACTCATCCATTTTTAAAATCAATTCAGCACGTTCTTTAGCATCAAAATAACCTTCTCTGAAGAAGGAAGAGGCACCAAATCAATAGGTGCACGAGGTAGGAAATCATACACAATTTCAAAGGGCACATCTCAGCAGTAGAATGCAAGGAATGATTATAAGCAAATTCAATATGAGGCAAGCATTCTTCCCACATTTTCTTATTATTCTTCAAAACAGCCCTAAGCATAGTAGACAATGTTCTATTGACTATTTCAGTTTGTCCAAGGCAAAGGTGTCCCGTCTTTCGATGAGATGGTGGCTATTGTTTTGGAGGAAGTCGACTTTGACGATCCGAGTATGAACGTGCGAGGACGTGCTCCTTAGCAATCGCTAAACCAACTGCGAGAGGTTATTAACCATGCCGAAACACGATCAACCTGACCATGAAGGTCTGTTTCCTGTAGGAAAACAAAGAACAAGCAAGAAACTAAGATTGCAATCGGGATATTGCGAATATAAGAGGAAAGCTTTATTGATCATGGTGGGGTTCTATGACGCCTTTGTCTGGTCGTTGAACACAAACGAAGTACGCAAAGTTGTAGCTATGGCGAACTTTAATCTAAACAAAACCCAAAGTATAAACAATGCCCTAAGGGCTCTATATATGGAGGAGAGAGGGGGGAATTTCGTGGCCCTTGGAGAAGGGGTCCAAAACCAATCCCAACTCTTGTTTCCCCACACATACGGACTCTAAAAACTGCCTATAATCAAGTATTTCAAAATTACATGGGCTTGGCCCAAAAATAAGGTGACGCATCATCTAGAATAGTCTCTGGACGAAATTTAGGAAGTGGTATCTTGTATATTTCGTCCAAGGCTTCGTGCACTCATTATGGTGGCTTCAAAGTCCTAGAATCATCACTTATAACTCTGTTCTTGTTCCCCTTGTGCATGCCATCATCTCCATGCTTGAACTTGCTCCAAGGTTCATCTTTCTTGTCCAAGCTAGGCCCTTCATTTATAAGCAAAACAAATGTATCCAATTTAGGCAGCATCATATTCTCATGAACATTAGAATCGTTACCAAGAAACGAAAGTACCTGATAATTCAATTGGCGTGCGTGAGCTCTAGTAATTGGTCCAGTATATATAGCAGCAAGGGTTGTGGTTATAACAATGGTATTGATGTCCTCATCAATAAGTAACTAGACGATGCCCTATGCGTTGGTACGGGAACTGTATTAAAAATATGTTTGAATAAGTAGTACTCCCTCCGATCAATATTACTTGTCGCTCAAACGGATCTATCTAGATGTATTTCAGTGCTAGATACATTCGTTTGAGCAACAAGTAATATGGATCAAATGGAGTAGAAGACTAAAATTAATGCAAAAACAAATATAAAAGTGTCTTACATGACTTAACTCCCAGGGAAAATCATGCATGAGGTGGATTACATGCATGCGAAGCATGAATTGTTGATGTGAAAGGGTTGCATGCATGAAAAATAATTAGTGACGTAGTAGATAGATTAGCAATGTGGTGGACATGCATTGTTTATTGGTGTAGAAGGCTCTCATGTTTAGGAAAAAAATAGTTAGTGGGTTGCAACTATTGAAGAATAGAAGATGTGGTTACTGGCTACACCCAATGGTTCTTTGCCTGCCACCGCTTTGGAACCATATCTCCCTCCTACTTCTTTCTCTATGAGCAACCTCCGCCATGGCACAGTGCTTTCCCGTGACCTCGCTGTCATTTTCCTCTTGTCTCCTTCCTCCTTTAGCTCTCCCGAAGCTCCAGCGCACGGCCAACGCGTTGTCACAACCATGCCCCTCCCTCCGTGTGGTCTCCTCACCCCAAAGCATCGGCATACGCGTCGCCGAGGCCGCGCTCCTCGGCTCCCCTTGTTCGGCTATATATATCCCTCCCCCGAGACTCTTAAGCATCACATCAGCCTCCATCTTCATCCTAGCACCCTCCTTGATGAATAGCTCGAGCTCTCGGTCTCAAATTGCTTCCCTCCGCCCGCCATGGCCGCCACTGCCCTTCGCCTAAATTCGAGCCAACTGAGCCCCTCTCTCCCTCTAGCCATCCCCAAAGGTGCTCTCCTAGCCTCGGCGGAGCCCTCCCGATCTGTCTCCCCATCGTTCCACCATCGAAGCGCCCTGCCGATCATCGCTCGTTGCCGATCGCCGCCATGTATGAAGGAGCGCTCAAGCCCGCCCTTCCCAGGGTCCGTGCTACCCCTGGTTGAGTGTGGCTCGGCGTGACAAGCACGCCGGTATGCCGGCCGGCGACAACGGTGGTTGGGGCCACCCGAAATCCTCGTCGGGGCATGCCGGCCAAGCCTCTTCTCTGTGTCGATTGGAGGAAGAAGAAGGAAGCCAAGAAGAGAGAGAGAGAGAGAGAGGTGGGTGGGTTCCGCGTGTAAGTGACAGCCGGCTGGGCCCGCTCAGTTTAAGTGGATACGTATTTCCAAAAATATGTTTTATGCTTGAGAAGGCGTATTTCATTGGTGCTTCGGCCAGGAATGCCCTTTCCCTTTGCGGAAAGCGTATTTCCCCGAAGTATGTCTTCTGTTTTCAGCCGCCGGCCGAAACGGTTAAATAGCGGCGTTCGTCCGTTAAGGACAGAAATAAACATATTTTTGTTTGTTTTCTGCCTAACGAACGACCATATCTTTTTAACCACACTTCCGATTCAGCCCCCCTCGAGAGAGAAACTTTTCTGGCAAAAAAATTCGCGAGCTTCTCGCATTTCTTGAGGGTGATTTCTTCAACCCCATGCAAGCCATGACAACTGACGGTGTCCTGGACTAGAGGGTACTCAACACGTCATCTCCCGATCTGATAGATTGGGCCGAGGACCCCCGTGGCCGTATACTCATGGGACAGTTCGGACAGCTGCCGCATACAAGGAAGATTCCACAAGACTTGGCGATCAAGACAAGGACTTCTCCCCACCGGCATATTCGGCTAGGACTCTTGTTAACCTAGGCCTCTGGTGCATTATATAAACCAGGGCCAGGCTAGTCGATAGACAATATACAACAATCGTACCATAGGCTAGCTTTTAGGGTTTAGCCTCCTTGATCTCGTGGTAGATCTACTCTTGTACTACCCATATCATCAATATTAATCAAGCAGGACGTAGGGTTTTACCTCCATCAAGAGGGCCCGAACCTGGGTAAAACATTTGTTCCTTGCCTCCTGTTACCATCGGCCTAGACGCACAGTTCGGGACCCCCTACCCGAGATCCGCCGGTTTTGACACCGACATTGGTGCTTTCATTGAGAGTTCCTCTGTGTGTGCAAGCGATGGCTCCTGAGTCACTGCGATTGGCTCTTCGTCACCGTCGATGGTCACCTTGGTTGACCAGAATTGCGCCCGTGTTCGGTCACCATGTCCGGACGAGGGCCTTCATCAACCATCACTGCTCTATCAAGATCGGAGGTCTATGGGTGGGCTTAAGTAACATTGCCGCAAGCGGCGTGCTGGTCTTTTGATAGCGAATCGTATTGCCACCACCTACCTGGTATCGCTTTGCGATCTTTGGTGGAATGTGTGGGAATTGAGTCTAAAACCCTGGAAAATTTCTCGAGTTCCGATGGAGGTCTCTGGCTCCGATATCGGAGCCCTGTCAAATCTGGACGGGAATTTGGATGAGTTTAGGGCGTGGTGTCCAGTTTAGCTACGTCCTTTGGAAGATCCAACCGTTGATCGGCTGCGGAATTCCTATATCTACCACCTCTCAAAATTTCGGCTCGATCCGACCGTCCAAACTCCGGGAACCTTCCGATTAGTGCATCACTTTTCGGATCTGTTTTCTGCGCGAAAACGAATCCGACCCGAGTTCATCTTTTTTATGAACAGGATTTCGGACATCCCTTTTGAAGGAAGTTTTGTATGGGGTATTGTGTTTTGTTCCTCCCACTAACTGTAAGATCTTTTGAACATGATCTTCAACATCATGCTGGTGTCAAACCAGTCCGGCAATATTACTCCACGGCTGCCGACCTGCGCTAGACACGGCGTCACTTTGTTGAGCCGAGCTCAACTTCTTCGGATCATCATCTCGGCAAGCCGAACAAGAGCCCGGCATCGCGAAGGATAAATCATCACCAACATCGCCCCAGATTACACGGAGCGGGCATACCGGCATCGCCGCACGGTCGCTTCATCAAGCCGGCATCGACCACGTCACGACCTGCATCGACAGGGCCGCACTATTGCTTCTTCAAGCTGGTGTCCATCACGCCGACCTACTTCGACTCATCGGCTGACATCGAGGCTTCGACATCTGCTGGACCGGGGGCTTCGCCATCTCTTCATCAACCTACTCCGGACACTTCGGCGTCACTAGCCGACCAGCTCCGTCACGTTAGCTGGGCCGAGGGCTTTGCCTCGGCGAGTCAACCTTTACCAGCATTGCCATGCCGTCGTTTTATCGCCCATCAGGCAATGGGTGTGCGGAGCGGGTCCCAATTTTAGGAATCACCTTCCTTCGGATTGCTACAACAAATAAACCAGGTGCTATTAATCCCAGTATTTTTTGCTTGTTTGGGTTCATTTTTCCCAAGGAATTATTACTCTGGTTTGTCCGTATGTACACAGGTCTATCAAATGGTGGCTGCATTAACGACAGTCGCATGGTGGTTCGGTCAGTTTCCGTACATAGTCCGGCGAACGCCGCATCGGAGCTCGGACCGACCTGTGAATTCAGGCTTTGCCACGCCTTTACCGCATCACGCCGACGCCCTGCATCGACATTGACTTCGGCGCCAGGCCATATTTCTTTTATTACTCACTTTGCATAAATTATTTATTATGTAACTGATTTTTTTTATTATTACTATTATCTCGGTTTGCACTATTTTTTGTGCACAGGAAAATGATCCGGGACTTCGGCGTCACTCTGCCGGTCTGCATTGATCGTGCTATGTCACCACTTCGGCGTGTCAAGCTCTCCGCTCCGCCACCTCGGGACCGGCTTGAGGGATGGAACCTTGCCCCGCATCAAGCTCGGACCGCGTCATCAATACCGAACACATTAACCAGCTAAGTCGCTTTCATGCTCAAAGCTTTAATTTCTAACTTGCGTTCGGTTCGACCAAGCATTATACTTTTTTGGAAAAAAGTTGCTTCTAAAAAATTTCCTTGTCCAAACTTTGTTTGTGACGCATAAATTCAAATACCCCGTTTACTGGGGGCTTCCTTTATGAAGCTTTTCCTGTTGCATATGATTATACTTGTACGGCTTCGTTCCTTGTTCGTGTATTACGCCACAATATGCACCATATTTAGCGATTTGCAAGCTGGGTTGCCTCGCTCCTGTGTTTACCCCTACGTTCCCGATTGTTCGGCTAGGGAGTAAAGGGAGCACCTCTGCGATTGTCACGATCGGGTCACCCGAGCCGGACCTCAGACTGGGTGAAGCCGAAAGCTAGCGCTCTTATAGTTATTCAATGATGGTCGGCACACAACGGAACTCATGAGTACAAAAAATCTATTGCACAAGTCTCATAATAACAATGAGCACGAAGAAAGGTATCGGTGGGGGTACTATTTTCTTCGAAGATGCTTCTTACACTTCACGGTAATATAGCATAAGTTCCCTGAGCGCGCTTTGTCTGTTACAGCCTTATGGCCTGATTGCCTGGTTATTGGAAACACCGTCGATATTCTCGACCGATGGAGTACATAACACTTTTCGGTCCTTGACCGAAGAGGGAGAAGCTGACGGTCGGTTAAGACGCGTTTAAAGTTCGGTTGAACATAGATATGATATAAGTACTTCGGTACATGATCATTCTTCTACCCAAGTCACTTGGGGGCTCTTAAAATTTATATGAGCTATTTTATAGTAAATGTGTTTTCTTCTTGGTCGTTGCAAAGTCTTTTTCTATCGCTCCTTTTTCGACGTGAGTGTGTGGTCAATAGCCAGCCGTAGGCTGACCCGCTTGAAGTCTTGAGATCGGATGTGTAATGTTAAAGCACGACAGAAGCACTCTTTTTTTTTTTCTAAAAACCAATTTTCGGATTGGCACCGAACACTTGATATTGTTCGGACGTCATGTTTTTACTGACGTTTCTTGGTTTTCCAAGCTTTTTGGCACTTTTAAACTATTTGTGCTTTTCCAGCATTAGTCTCGCAGTGCAACGCCGGACACCTTTAGGGATTCGGCAAAAACATTCTCAGATATTGCTATATATGCATCGGTTTCGAATTGTGTCTTCGGTCAATAGTTGGGTTGCCCGGCTCCTGCACTTGCTTCCTACGTTCCGTTTTGTTCGGCTAGGCGTGCAAAGGGAGAACCACTGCGATTGTGCTTCCAGCTCACATGGTTAAGCACCTCAGTGGAGAAAGCCGAAAACTGACTTTCACAATAAGCGTAAACTGGTCAGCGATCCGATGACTATGTTAAATGATGGGCCATTCATAACATTGGCCGAAGTGTTTACGGCTTGACCCCGACTGTCGCCGAACACTACCGGGGGCTATTAACTGGCCTCCCAAACTAAATCCTCGATATTTTGCTCTTACATTAGAGCTGAGGTTTAATGATCATGCTTAGCATGACAACCCAAAGAAAGGAACCGATAGCGGGACTATTTTCTTTGGAAGACATTTCTTCTGTTAAACAGTAATATAACTCTCTGCGTACCTTTGTTTATAAAACCGTATGGCCAGATTGCCTTGTTTGTTGTAAATCTTTGCCCTCATAAAGGCTTTATAAAGTAGGACAAACACTCCTCGGCTACTGGCCGAGGAGGTGGAAGCCGATGGTCGGTCAACAAAGTTTTGTACAATGCGGATCCGAGCATTAATGACGTAAAGTACTTGGATACATAGAGTCATTACACATAATTTGTGATTTTACTATGGGATTCGATCCTTAATTCGGCCACCCGTGCCCGCATTAAGGCTCGGGGGCTACTAGGCTTCGGGCTTATTATTTACAAATATTAAAGGGGCACATGATCCCCTGATCTGGTGTTACCACCCGACCAGTGTCTCGGGGCTACTGCATTGCTTGTCCAATGCAGAAAATTTTTGTGCAATATAGTTTCCGAGGAGATTTTGATCCTCAGGTTGGTCGGCCGCACCCAACCTGAGTCTCGAGGACTGAGCACGCCGCTTTTAGTGTCCCGAAGTATTCTGCCGAGCTTGGACTTGATCCTCAGGCCGATTTTGCAAATCAACCTGAGTCTCAGCGGCTACTGGGATCAGCGGTCTTACGTCATCCTTCAGGTGCATCTCGGGTTTTAGACCGATACACACCTTGAGGGCTACTGGCTATATATCTCGGCAGAGAATAAATTGCACCAATAAATATTCACAAAAATCGGCCCACATTCGGGGTGGTGCACCACCTCGGAAGCAGTCCGGCATAAAGCTCGGGCGCTAGTGGCTGGCTCCATAGAGGGCATTTCCGGCATTAAGCTCGGCTAAACTCCTTCAACTTTTTTGAACCAAGGTGATATGACACCTCGGATATAGTCCGGCGTTGGAGCTCGGATACAGTCGGCGTTGGAGCTCGGAAGTCCGGCGTTGGTGCTCGGCTGCAAAAGATACCTCGAATGCAGTCCGGCGTTGGAGCTCGGACGCAAGAGGACACTGCCTCCCGGGAACAACTTCAAACCCGAGGTGTGGCATAAAAATAACAAGGCATTGATAAAGGCCGGAAACTTAAAGGGGCTCCTCGGATACCCGACGTGTAAACTCGTCGAATGCATTTCGGCGATCCTCAAGATCGAAGATGAGAAGATTTGTTGAACCAGTTTTCAAGACCGACGACCGAAGATGAAGAACAGTTCGGAAGAATCGAGGAGCGTCCCTAACTTGAAGACCGGTTCAGGGGGCTACTGACGGTGTCCTGGACTAGGGGGTACTCAACACGTCATCTCCCGATCTGATAGATTGGGCCGAGGACCCCCGTGGCCGTATACTCATGGGCCAGTTCGGACAGCTGCCGCATACAAGGAAGATTCCACAAGACTTGGCGATCAAGACAAGTACTTCTCCCCACCGGCATATTCGGCTAGGACTCTTGTTAACCTAGGCCTCTGGTGCATTATATAAACCAGGGCCAGGCTAGTCGATAGAAAATATACAACAATCATACCATAGGCTAGCTTTTAGGGTTTAGCCTCCTTGATCTCGTGGTAGATCTACTCTTGTACTACCCATATCATCAATATTAATCAAGCAGGACGTAGGGTTTTACCTCCATCAAGAGGGCCCGAACCTGGGTAAAACATCGTGTTCCTTGCCTCCTGTTACCATCCGGCCTAGACGCACAGTTCGGGACCCCCTACCCGAGATCCGCCGGTTTTGACACCGACAACAACCATTTGCATGATGACATTGCAATAGCCATGGTTTTCACTTGCATGATTGAATAATTGTGTGCTCATGTAATTGTTTTGTTAATCTTAGGAAAATGCTTGTGAATCCATGCTCATTCTTATGCCATGTTCATTTGCATCTAGTTAGTTAAATGATTAATTACTAATGTTATTATTATCATGTTTCATTCTTGTAATCATTTCTGATGCTATTGATAATGATACGCTCACATGAATAGTTATGGTTTGTTATGAAAATAATTGTAAGATATGATCATCACTATGCCATGCTCATTTGCATCCCGCAGACAAAATGATTAATTGTGGTTAATGTTAAGATTCATATGCTAAATGGCTATGTTTCCCATCCATGCTTATATGTTGATATCATGCTCATATGAATTGTCATTTCATCATGCTATTTTGCTATGGCTCAGCTCATCCCCATTCCAGTTAAACCTAACATTAATCAAACTTGAAGAAATCTGTTGGCTGAGTTATAGTACCACCAAATCGAGCTCACTAGTGCAGCCACACTTGCCTGGATGGGGAGGCCGTAATTCAGTCTATTGCCACGCCTCTCGCCATTGCCTCCAACTAAGGAAGGTCATTTGTGCGCGCTACCCTAGTCAGGTAGGCAGCCATAGCCTTGTGTGCCCGAGTTGAATGGAATACCAGTGTCCCCATTTGGGACGACAATGTTGAGTTTTGCCATGACGGTGGCAGCCACAAAGGTGGCGGATGTCACGTGTTGAGATCGGGGCCACCCATGACATACCCCAATGGGAAGTTTGTTGGAGTGACCGGGAGAATGCCATGCAATATATTGGTTTTGTTGGAATGTAGTTGGTCCACCTGAATGGGAGCACGAGGCCATGAGTCCCGTGGTGTGGGTACAGTGTACTAACCTCTGCAGAGTGTATAATCCATCGATAGTTGTGTCCTCAGTCATGGACATAGTTCGTAGTAGGTCACAATGTGGGTCAACAATAATAATAATTTGAATAATAAGCAACCACGATTCCATGAGGAAAGAAGTTGGTTGATCTTTATGTGGTCATGCGATGATCACGGATAGGTCGAGCTCTTTGCGGATATGTGATGATCACGATGGTGTCATTGATACCGATATTGGTTGACAAGAGGTGATCGTGTGATGATCACGACAGTAAGATTAATATCTATAGTGGTTATGAGATAACCTCTTAGATGAGTAAGTTGGTCCATGAGACCTAAAACGTCGACTCCCCTGCATGCTAGTTCTAGTATCATCACTTCCATATCATGATTGACATGTACATGCCATGTTCACTCTCATGTTTTTTAGTAGTACCATGTTCATCATCAATAATTAACCTGTAATTGCCATGTTATGGTTTCTCTTGATTGCTTTTGGTTCTATGAGCTTGTGAGTACATTCAAAGTACTCACTTGGTGTATCATGCCAGATTGCAGGTAATGTTGTGATTGATTGCTTATTGAGGATCCCGAGTTTGTGAGTTAGGCCGTGTCCCAGCCAGAGTCCGTACAGAGTGGAGTTCATAACCATTGTCGTTGTTCCGCTACTAGAAGTTATTCCGCTACTACGAGTTGTTCTGCTGCTAGCATAGAGCTATCTTAGCAGGCTAGTGTCATCCAATACGTCTCCAACGTATTTATAATTTTTATTGTTCCAAGCTGTTATATTATCAATCTTGGATGTTCTATAATAATTTTGTAGTCATTTTATATCATTTTTTGTACTAACCTATTGACATAGTGCCAAGTGCCAGTTGCTGTTTTTTTCATGTTTTTTTACATCGTAGAAAATCAATATCAAATGGAGTCCAAATGCCATGGAACTTTATGGAGAATTTTAATGGGCCAGAAGGAACACAACAGGCCCTGGTTGTGCCTAGGGGGGTGCCCCGAGGGGAGCACAACCCACCAGGGGGCGCCAGGAGGCCCAAGCACGCCCTGGTGGGTTGTGCCCACCTCGGGTTCCCCCCAAACCGCCTCTTTGATCTATAAATACCCAAATATCCCCAAAACCCTAGGGGAGTTGACGAAATATTGATCCAGCCGCCGCAGAGCTAGAACCACCAGATCCAATCTATACACCATCTCGGATGGGGTTCACCACCTCCATTGGTGTAACGCCCCGGATGTAACTTGCCATATTTGTACTCCGACTCTTGCCTTTTCCAGAGATACGATAGGAGATTCCCTTCGTGGTGGGGTTTCTGTCTTTGTTTTGCATTTTGTTCATGTCATGCATTTCATATCATGTCATCATGTGCATCTCATTTGCATACGTGCTCGTCTCATGCATCCGAGCTTTTTCCCCGTTGTCTGTTTTGCAATCCGACACTCCTACGTCCTCCGGCGCCCCCTTTTGTCTCTTTTTGTGAGCGGGTGTTAAACATTCTCGGAATGGACCGAGATTTGCCAAGCGGCCTTAGTACACCACCGGCAGACCTCCTGTCAAATTCCGTGTCATTTGGATTTCGTTTGATACTCCAACGGTTAACCGGGGAATCGTAAAGGCCTCGTGTGTGTTGCAGCCCAACACCCCACCAAAACGGTCCAATAAACCTTCCAAACCACTCCCATGTCCTCCGCCGTCGGATCATGATCGCGTAGTCGAAAACTACACTCCATTTGGACATCCCTACCTCCCTCTACCTATATAAACACCTCCCCTTCCATTTTTCGCGGACGAAACCCTAGCTTCTTCCTCCTCCCGCTGACGGACACATCCACCCTCACGCCCGGACATGTCCGCCACCGCCCCTGCCCAATCCGGAGCCGACACCTATCCGGCGCCGTCGTCCCCGCGACCATGGCCCGCATAGCCCATCGCGGGCCCGCGCGGGCCCGAACCGGCCCGCCGCCTACGCCCGAAGCGCTGCCCGCGCTCGTCGCTGTTCGTCGGCCCCGCCGCCCAACCTCGCCCCCACCACCACCTTCGCCCCCACCTTGCCCCGCGCCGGCCGCCACCTCGCCGGCGCACGCCACCGCTCCGCTACCGTCGACCTCCTCCACGCCGCTCGCACGGCGTCGCCTCCACCCCGCCGCCTGTTCGCCGGCGACGCCACCGCAGCTCCCGTCGCGCCTCCCAGCTCGCTGGAGCGCTGCCCCGCGCCGCTGCCGGAGCGCCCCATCTCCGCTACCACCTCAGCTCCAGCGCCGCCGTCCCTCGTCCTCTTGTCGCGCGCCGCCGTTGGGCTCCGCCGACCCCACCGGCGGTCAGATCCGGTCGGGCCGGACCGGATCCGGCCACCCTCACCCTCCTTCGTCCTCTCCGGCGATCACCGGAACCCGCTCCGGGACGAGATCCACCGGTCCCTCCAACCAAACGGCGCATCTCCTCCCCGGATCTCTCCATCCCGTACCACTACGTCCTGTTTCCGGAGGTTGATTTTCTCTAAGTCCTTTATCTGTGATATTTTCAGGCCATGTTCATCGCATCATAACTCCATGACCGTAGCTCCGTTTCATGCATATGAGATATCAAAATGTTCATTGTGAGATGCTATTCATTTCATTCCATTGTGGCAAGCTTGTTTGAGTCCATCTTGATGCCCAAATCATTGATGCAAGAGTGCTATAAATTGTTAGGTGTTGTTACTTATCAGAGTATGATGTTTTGTCATTTTTGTCACATTCGTTGTGTGCTGCATATGGGCATGAGCTCTACATGTGTTTTGATCTATGCCATGCCATCTTTACAGGGGTGCTTGCCATGTATTTTTGTGATCAATGTGGTGAATAGCACAAGCATGCAAAGTAGCCTTCATGTTGTTGCTGATTTCAGGGACTTAGGATTTTGTTAAGTCCTTGGTCTGCTGTTATTTTTATGCCATGTAACCATGATGCTACAGTGAGATCCATGCTTGTTTTGAGTTGCTTCATTAAGGATGATTTGGACATATGGTTGTGCTCTATCCATCCATGCCCCTATGTGCAATTATGGAGTGCCCTAGCATGTCTTAATCTTGCGCTACATTTGCTATAAAATGTTCCTGGCAGATTGTTTACATGTTAATCAATTTTGCCATGGTTGTTGTAGTTGATCCATGTATGCTATGAACTTGTCCTTGCCATGGTTAGCTTCATGAACATGTCATCTTGCTGTAGGAATGCTTATCTTGTCATGCAAGGCTTTGTGATAAGTGTTTTGAGATCGCAAAGATGCCTTCATAATTCTGTTTATGCCATGCTCTGTTTTCTGCTAAGTCTGAATCTGTTAACAATACTTGCTATGTTTACATGGGTGCCATCATATCTTGTGTGCCTTTTTGGCTAATGATCAGTAAGGGACTTTTGTTCTATGCATTTAGTAGATTCATGTCATGCCTTGTATTGCTACGATATGTTCCTGTAGCATGTTGTTTGCTTGCTCTAAACATGGCTTCCTAATGTCATTTTCTGTCATGTTAGTATTTTCACTAAGTCTGTGAAGCTGATATCTTTTGCACTTTTGTCATGCTTGTTTGAACCTGTTCTAGTGTGATTAAGCCGTAGCTCAGTATTCATTTTTCATCAAGCATCTTGAGTAGAACACTTCCTTATGCCTTGTTGGTATGTTGGAGTGCAGTAGCTTAGTTTCTTGTTGCATTCTAAATGGCATCGTGCTGTTAATCGTAGATTGTGCCATTCTTGTTTGGTTGCCTTCTGCAAACCGTGGATCCGATTCCGGTGATCTTTATATCGATTTCGACCGAAATCATCTCATCTTTCCATCGACACACTTGGTTTGCCAAGTTGATGCCTTGTTCATCCTTTTCCTTCCGGAACACGCATATGCATTGCATATCACATCTCGCATATCATGCCATGTTTTGCATCATGTTGCTTGTGCATTGCACCGTGGTTGATTGTTGTTCCTTTGCTTGTGTTCTTGCCTTGGGTAGAGCCAGGAGACGAGTACATGATCGAGGAACTTGTTGAGTACGCTTACGAGGATCAAGCTTTTGTCAAGTCTGAGAACTTTGCAGGCAAGATGACCATACCCTCGAAATCACTTCTATCTTTGCTTGCTAGTTGCTCGCTCTATTGCTATGCCGTGATACCTACCACTTGCTATATCATGCCTCCCATATTTCCATGTCAAGCCTCTAACCCATCATTCCTAGCAAACCGTTGTTTGGCTATGTTACCGCTTTGCTCAGCCCCTCTTATATCGTTCTTAGTTGCAGGTGAAGATGGAGTTTGTTCCATGTTGGAACATGGATATTTGTTGGGATATCATTATTATATCTTGTTTACTTTAATGCATCTATATACTTGGTAAAGGGTGGAAGGCTCGGCCTTATGCCTGGTGTTTTGTTCCACTTTTGCCACCCTAGTTTCCGTCATACCGGTGTTATGTTCCTTAATTTTGCGTCCCTTACGCGGTTGGGTGTTATGGGAACCCCTTGACAGTTCGCTTTGAATAAAAATCCTCCAACAAGGCCCAACCTTGGTTTTACATTTTCCTAACAACCTATCACCTTCCCTTGGGTTCTACAGACTCAAGAGTCATCTTTATTTTAACCCCCCCCCCCCGGGCCAGTGCTTGTATAAGTGTTGGTCCGAACCTGTCAGCCGCCGGTGGCCACCAGGGGCAACTCTGGGTTGGCCTACCGGAATCTTGGACAATCCGGTGTTGCCCTGAGAACAAGATATGTGCATCTCCTATCAGGATGTCAGCACATCGGGTGGCTTTGCTGGTCTTGTTTTACCATTGTCGAAATGTCTTGTAACCGGGATTCCGAGACTGATCGGGTCTTCCCAGGAGAAGGAATATCCTTCGTTGACCATGAGAGCTTGTGATGGGCTAATTTGGGACACCCCTGCAGGGTTTTGAACTTTCGAAAGTCGTGTCCGCGGTTATGGGCAGATGGGAATTTGTTAATGTCCGGTTGTAGAGAACTTGACACTTAACTTAATTAAAATGCATCAACCGCATGTGTAGCCATGATGGTCTCTTTTCGGCGGAGTCCAGGAAGAGAACACGGCCTCGTGTTATGCTTGAACATAAGTAGGTTCAAGATCACTTCTTGATCACTATTAGCTTACCGACCGTGCTTTGCTACTCTTCTCACTCTCATTTGCGTAAATTAGCCACAATATATGCTTAGTGCTTGTTGCAGCTCCACCTCACTACCCTTTCCTACCTTTAAGCTTAAATAGTCTTGATCGCGAGGGTGTGAGATTGCTGAGTCCTCGTGACTCACAGATACTTCCAAACACTTGCAGGTGCCGATGATACCAGTGCAGATGACGCAACCGAGCTCAAGTGGGAGCTCGATGAAGATCTTCTCCGTTGTGTTTTTTCGTTTTCCTGTTGATCAGTAGTGGAGCCCAGTTGGGTCGATCGGGGATCTAGCATTTGGGGTTGTCTTTATTTTATTTGGTTCCGTAGTCGGACCTTGATTGTATTCTGGATGATGTATGATATATTTATGTATTGTGTGAAGTGGCGATTGTAAGCTAACTCTTTATCCCTTTCTTATTCAGTACATGGGATGTGTAAAGATTACCCCTCTTGCGACATGCCTACCATGCGGTTATGCCTCTAAGTCGTGCCCCGACACAATGGGAGATATGGCCGCATCGTGGGTGTTACAAGTTGGTATCAGAGCCTTCCCCGACTTATGAGCCCTGCTTGATCAAATCGCTGATGTTGTTGAGTCTAGAAGAAAATGTTTTGAGTCTTAGGATTATATATATCGGAGAGTAGGATTATTTTTATTCCTCAGCCCCTTCGTCGCTCTGGTGAGGCCTCCTGACGTAGAGTTTTGACTCTTCTCTCCTCAAATTTCACGATTTTTTTAGGATCACGCGGGTATCTTGGAATCGCTCCGATGGTTTTGTGATGAGAATATTATTGTTGGTGCCTCCTGACATTTAGGGGTTGTGGCAGTGTCCCGGGAGTTGAGCTCCGAGGTGTTGTCGTCAAAATTTTATCGTTGCAGTTCTGGAATACCTGAGTTCGCCGACATCGAAAATCTCTTTATGCAGTTGTTGGTGAGATAACCTCGACACCACCCAGTACTAGGGCGGGAGTTCGGGAGTATTGCCATAACTCATATAACGGATGCTTTTTAAAGGTTGAGGTAAACGATTTCTGAAGGTTTCTTGGTTATGTGTTGAAGGATGGATACAACTGGATGTAGGAATTGTTAGTTTGGGTGAGATATTATGATTCCCCTATATCCCCAACACCTGATTGCATAACCAGAAAATTTCGGGAGTTTATAAGGGGGAATTCAAGTATCACGTAGGATATATTTCCAACAGACACATGATACGATATGGGATCTATTATATGTTTGTTTCCAGCTTATTTTGCAAGCCAATCCTTTGTTTTCTTTTATTTGTGGTATTCGAGTTGCTTCGAAGTCAAATATTGATTCCATGCCTCTTTCCTTAGCGGTGTTCTCATATTTTTATGTGAATGCTAATCCCTCTTGATCATCGAGATCGTCTTGTCAATCCTTTTCAACCGGCGTGTTTCTCTTCAAGTGGATCCGATCATTTCAACATCCGTAAGATTAACTCTTAAGTTTTCTAGATGGTATCCATTCCATATGGACAAGCTGCTTTTGTTTTCCCGCCCTCCCCCCCTTTTCCTTCAAGGACTCTGATTTCTTATCCAAGTATGCTTTTATTTCTGAGAAGTCTCTTCAGTCTTTTCTTTCAATGTTTTACCCGGTATTTCTTATGAAGATGCTAAGGGAGCTTCAAGTTCATCATTCTTCGTTCTTTTTTCTTCTCCACCGGATTCAATTCAAGCTTTGTCGATCATATCCTTTTCCTCGTTTCAAATGTTTTTTCATGCTGGTGCACCTCATAATCATTCCCCGCTTGTTATTCAATTGTTCCGGAGTGCTGAAGATATCTTGAAGATTCGTGTTTCCACTCTGCATCCGTTCAAGCTATTTCGAGGTCTTACCTTATTCAATTCATTTAATTCAAACGGCGCAATCTATCTTTTAAATCGTTCAACGGTGTTTCTTTTGAGTGAGCCCTAACCCACATGTCTTTTCCCAGGATCTTACCTGACTCTTTTCTTTCCCGGAGTTACTCTCAAATTCTTCTCCAAGTTTGACGTAAGAATGAATTATCATCAGTCATATGTATTTCTCCAAGATCTTCCAAATTATTTTCATCGTTGGCTCAACCTTTCTATTCGTCATCCCGGAGTATCTCAACAACTCATGGTGGTGTTTCTCGTCGTCATTCTCGGATTTGAAGACCGAAGAAGATTTTCCCTCCAAATCTTATCCATTCTCTCAAAGATCGTGATTCTAGCTTGATGCCATCCTCTCGTAATTGTTTTTGATTGTGAGAATTCTTTTCACCCATCCGGAGCAATTCAATATTCTTTTTAGTTTGATTCTCCGGAGCCCATCATTTCAGAATTATTCATTCCAGCGTTCAGCTCTAGTTCTTGAAATCTTCCGGTGCATCATTCAAATATTCTCTAATCAGCTCGTGATCTCTTTGTTCTCATGTATCTAAATT
This sequence comes from Triticum urartu, assembly GCF_003073215.2. NCBI lineage: Eukaryota > Viridiplantae > Streptophyta > Magnoliopsida > Poales > Poaceae > Triticum > Triticum urartu. The sequence goes on from NC_053023.1 coordinate 468,517,411, forward strand.
CCCTCAAGTATCTTCATTCATTCTCTAATTCTTCCCGGTGTTTCCTTATCTTTTCTTCGTTCATTTTATATTTTTACGGTGGTTCGTTCAAGAGTTCTCTTCCTTGGTTATCATATCAATTCATTCGTTCTTTCCAATCCTACCGGTGGTTCGTTGAAGACCTTCCCAAGTTTACGCTATATCTCTCTTAATCCTTTCAATGAGAATAAGTAGTATGCCAAATCCGTTGCTTGTCATCAATTTAATTGATGAAGGATAAGCATAATGTAATTCTTATTCTTGTTTCATCCAACTGATTAATTCCTTATTCCGGAGGTTCATCAAAATTCTTGATTTCTTTTGTTCATCTTTCTTTTCCGGAGTTCCAAGTTTTTCCGCTTTATCTCGTCGCGAAGCTCCATCTAAATCATCGCAAGGCTTCACCTTGTGTTTTCAACTTCTCTTTCCTTTCGTTTGATCATCCTTTTGTTACCGGAGTTCTTCATGGAGGCTTCACATGATGGTTCATAAAGGATTTAGTTCCTTCTCGAAGTGTGCATCGAGATTCTTTTCAGAGGAGTTCAAGCATTCTTCATCTTGCATTCCAAAGTACAATTCTTTCTACCTTATCTTTTGGGATGGTGATATGCCATTCTTGCCAATTTTTCTTTCATGTTTCATGATTCACAAGTTGTTAAGAATGAGATATTTTAAACCCATCATTTTCTCTTCGTTCAGGAGATACTTTGCAACCCGTCAACCTCTTCATTGGAGTTATCTTGGGTTATATTTCACCTAAAGCCTTCCCTAAGGAATGTTGCTTATTGTGGTGTCTATTAATGATCCAAGTTTTTCTCCTATCCTCTCGGCGAAAGGAGTTGTCATCTCCTTGTTCATAAGCTCCAATCTGTCGTTTTCGTTAGTGGCAGAATTTCACCTCAAGATTTCGAGATTATTTCCATAAGCCCACAACAAGCTTACTCTTTTCGTTGTTGGTTTCCAACAACTCTGTTATAACCTTCTTGGAAGGATGCTTTCAAATTCATTCGAGGTAGAAGATGTTGTTTTCTTCTTCTTTACTTTCAATCCGTTCTATCTTTTGTTTCGGAGGCATTGTGATATTGCACGCTTCGACCCATCATCCCATTTTTTGACAAAGATCATGTTCTTTCCTTTGCTTATCCATTTAACCGGAGTGTTTTTCAACTTTGTTCATCTTCGTTGTATTCTTTCTTTCTTCCAAGTTGTTCAACCTTTCAAGGTTCTT